>NW_021940750.1:8831617-8975277 GCF_001715985.3 Manacus vitellinus
TGCGCGGAGCTCATGTCCAAAAATGGTAACATTCGGCCCTTTTTTTAAACCGAAAGGGTGGCGGTGGGGAGGGGAGCTCAGGAGGAGCTCCGCTCGCTAGTTATTTTTTTTTTCCCCTCCTTCTTTAAACCAAAAGCATCCTGTATTAGATCACTCAGGAATCCTAATCCCCGAAACATTTCCGTTTTAGTCACTCCATCAGACAACAATAAAGCAGAATTTGGAAAGGCACTCATGCTGGCATGGCTGGGGCACCGCGGGGTGCAGCAGGCTCCCGCCGAGCTTCCCAGACAGTCACTCGTTCTCTCTTGGCTCTTTTTGGATCGCGCCTTGAGCTTCCCGAGCTGCGAGCAGGCAGGAGAACCCCAAACCTTCCATGCGAGAGGGGACGATATTGCCTTTTATACATGGATGATATATTAATATATATAGTGTAGCCTGATGTGCAGGGCTTTCTGTAAGGAGCTGGGAACAACTGGGAAGGATAACACACCAGTGAGAAGGTGCTTATTCCTCTTTAACCCTTTTCCTCCCCCACTCCTCTGCTTCCAGATTATGGGTTTTCAGGTTTTCCTGTTCAGAGCTGTCAGAAATGGTGCCACTTAGAAGTCTTTCCCCTGGAGCCTGATGAGTTAATCGAAGGTGATATCTACAGACCTTCTGTCATTGGTTTCCTCACTCAGGATCTTGAGTGGTGAGAGTAGAGAGCATAAGAAGTAAAGTATACAAACAAGGGTATTTAATGGAGAAAGAGTTGATAGTGTGTGAGCTTATGTTTCAACAAAGGAAAAGCGAGGAATGTAATCTTGATCTGGGGTGTGAGTCCTGGATGGCTTATCGGAAGTCAGAGCTCTATTCCTTTGAGGAGGGAAGTCTCTTCCTTTTCAAAAGATCTGCCTGGCTGCGAACTCTGTTTCCAGGCCTACGCCTACGTCTGGCCAATACATCTAGAAACAGCCAGTGGGGCCCAGAGCGAGATGGGCAGCCTTGCTCATGGGCTGTAAAGGGAAATGGTTTTCATGCTGTGGAGTTTTTTTGCCTTTCATGGTGCAGAGTGAGGTAAAATATTTTCTGTATAGTGGGACACTGATTTGGTTGTCAGAAGCAGGAGTGCAACGTTTGGATTCAAAAGAAGTCTCAAACCCCAGGTTGTGGTACATGCTGTAAATATGCTTTTAATATTACCTCCTTCCAGGAGACTTTAAGTCCTGTTGGTCCTATCACAAGAGGGTGACAGAGAGCTACTCTGTTAACTTGGGTTACTTGTGTAGAGGGGAGAAGCCAAGAGGGATTTTTAAGGAATGAATACATCTGCTTCAGAATAATCAAAGCCAACTTCTTTTGATGGTAGACTGCTACCAGTTGAACTTGATGTGCTGGGAGTCACTCTCCAGCTTGCTGAGCGGGAGGGCTCTATATGGTTAAATGTCAGTTATTGGTGGTGAGATCACTTTATTGTTTCTCTTCCTGCTGATAGACAACTGAAGCTGTTCCCTTCAGCCATGAGTGCAAGCTCATGGTTTTATGGGGACCCACCCCTCTGGTGTCTGTAGTTAGGAAGGATCAGATCTGGGAGTGATGGCTCTTCCCAGTTGCAACCCATCAGGTTAATGACCCCCCAGAGGGATTGATGACTGGAGCCCAGCCTGGGCAGGCTGTGCAGATATCAAAGACAGTCTCGATCCTCTCACGAGGGTCTGAATGTGACTAAAAGCCCTGTTGGGGTCTTGGGGCTTGCTTCCTTCAGAGGTGTGGAGGTAGCAATATCTACCAAGCATAAGCCTGGGATGTGTGGTGCAGTAAAACTGTCACTCCTTCTTGCCTGTGAAATGAAATCATTGCAGTAGTTAAATATAAATGTTCATTAAAGTACATGTTAGTTAATAGCTTATGGAGATGAACAAGAGAGATTCATGCTTCCCAAGTATTTGTGTAGGTTCTCTTCAGGCTCAGTCTTTTCTGGTTGACTCAAGTGTTTTAGGTTTTCCTTCACCTAAGTCTGATTGAAGTACTACTGAATTATTGTTGTATTTATAGCACTGAAGCCAGCCAGTGAGGCAGACTTGAAAGTCTGATGCTCGGGCCCTCTCTGGGAGCAGGGACAGCACGTCTAAAGTGGTGACATGGTCAGTAATGGAGTGAGCAAGTGTCTGTGCAAGAAGTGTCTGTGTCTTGCTGGCTGTTTTCAACCCATCCCCTTTGTGTCCTGGCTCAGTAAGGCCCTGTGGGCTGGGTATGGCTGTGCCACAGTGCTATCCTGCAAGGCTTTGTGCTGCTGGAACTAATTGAAACTTGGGAAGCAAGCAGTCTAGAGATGTTGCTCAAAGATGAATTATGTACAACTTCCCTTCTCCTGGCTGCACGGATTCAGCAGAACTCAGGGTGGATGTCAGAAGTGGGAGCATCTACTGATTTTTAGTAACAGCCTCTACAGGAGCATTATAAGGACAAGTTTGCTGAGTTTTTGGGATCTGGTTTGCAGGTTCCCTCCCTGCACTGAGACAGATATTACAGCCTTTACTCTTTTGGATGGTGCTTTGCAATAGGTAAATAGGCAAAGTGCAGAGTGAATTTCATATTTGAAGGGTGAAACCTGGCCTCTTGAATATGATACAGAGAAGAAATGATGGTCTCGCACCTCTTCCTACCTGTCTCTTCCTGGGAAGCTACTGTTTTACGATGTAGGAATAAAATGACAGTTTCTGGGAGGAAAGCAGCTTTCCATATGAAGCCTATTTTTCATGTCTATCAGAAGAGACTTTCTAAGAGGTTTTAAAGAGCTTGTCACAGCATTGCTATTCCTAAGTGGCAAAAAATACAATGTGCAGAATGAATTCAGCTACTTTTCATCTGATATAAGCCTCTGCACAATCTTTTGTGCAGGAGCAGGGGGTCTCTTCTGGGGATTAAAATACTTCCTCCTTTGAACTACATCTCAGTAGTTTGAACTGTTGAACTCATCTCAGTAGTTTCTTTTAATAGCCTTTTCTTTCTTCTGCCTTCTCTCCTGTCTGGAGTCAAGCCTCCAAGTAGCACTAGCCAAGGCATAACAAGATTGATCCTTCTGTTTCCTAGTGTTACAAAGCAAAACTTGCTGAAAGACAGCGCAACAGACTCACCTTGCTGTCGAGATAGACAAGCTTGCCATGTAAAAAATACACACATGGGTGTTTAGTGGCCAAGAGATTGTCACTTATGCCCACAAGGACATTTCTCCCAGTTGATGACAAATGGCCAGCTGCAGTGTTAATATTTTCCTGACGGGCTGGTTCAGGAGCTGGATTTGGCATGAAGGACTAGGTGAACCACTTGGTGCTCAGCATGCCTACCTCATCTTCGCAGGTGAGGTCAGGAGTAATGGTGAGAAGAGCAACTTCCATCCACTGCTTCCTGAGCATCCCAGAGAGGTCAGGAATGACACTGGGGTGAAGCTGGTGTTGTTGCGGGGGGGCTGGTAGGGGTCAGCCTTCAGGCCCTCCATGCAACAGACTCTCCCATTGGCCACTCTCATTTCATGAGCTGGCTGCTCAAGGTATACCTCATTCAGGTTTATTTTAAAATCTGACCTGAAGCAACTGTTCCAACCGAAGAGCCAGCAGGGAAACTTTAAATGCCAAATTGCTTTTTGACCTGACAGCTGCTGTCTTGACAATATGAGTAGGAAGCAGTGTTCATTTGCAGCATGTAGAAGACAGCCATATGTAACTTAAATGCTGTAGGGAATGATAGTAACGCTTTTCTTTATTTAAAACAAAAATGAAATTGATGGACATAAATGTCCTTGTCTTTATCCAGTGCTGCTCTACCTCATCAGGTTTGACATCTCTGTAGCAATGTGGCAATAAATGATATCTCTGTCTGAGAGAACTGCACTGTTCAGATTTGTGGTGCTGCTGAAACAGTGATAGCACAAACTTTGGGAGCACCTTTTCTACCCTAAAGAAGTGCTTACTAAGCACAGTGGTTCATGAACTTACAGAAATTCCCTGTTAGAAACTGCAGTCTCCCAGAACCCCTCTCATCACTCTATGCCGTGCACTGCATGTAAAGATACAGTAAACTAAAAAGCCATAGGTCTTGTGACCCTACTGTGTCTGTATCCAGCAGGTCTTACTGCTCTTGTTATGATTTGAATTTTGCTGTGCTGTTTGAGATGGGGTTGTTAATGATAGAAAGTATCCGTTAAACAGAGCCCTCATGGAAACACCCCACCTCCAAGCCTGCTGGTTAGCAGTGCTCAGATCAGGTGGTATGAGTGTGACTTATTATCTCTGAGAAAATGTAAAAGTCACAATCACAGTTTCTTTTTCCCTCCTACTCAGAATGCTGTGTAAGGGGGGAAACTAAGGGAAAGTAGGCATGGGTTAGAGGAGACCATGTTCTTTGAGGGAGACTCTATAACAGATCCCAAGGATCAACTTATGAGCATATGATACTCACCAAACTGTATTGAACTTTTCCTTCTAATCCTCTAGGGAAGGGTGAAACACCTCAAAGGCATCCAGCTATCAGCCCAGTGATGTAAAGTGTGTCTGTCTGGGGAATTTCTTGCTGACTGCTTCAGGCAATCAGTTTAAATTCTTGTGCATGTGATTTAGTAATGACATTTTTCCTGTGCATAAGTGCAAAGGCTAGAGAGGATAACATTATTTTCTGCCTTGACCACTTGCCTGCTTGCAGTGCTCATGGCTTAGGGCATCTGTGTGCCACTTAGGGCATCTTTAAGTAGAAGCTGTTTGGAAACCAGTTTTCTTGTCTGTCTGGTGAGAACTTGTCCCCTCGGAAGGAACCAGGTGCTTTATAATTCAAGTTTAACTGGATGTAACTGAGAATGTGGGCTGGTAAACCTGTTCAGTAGACGTGTTCGTGAACACTGGAATCACAGTTTTAGAGCCATGTGTGTTACAGTGGTGAACCAGTGAACGATAACTGCTCTTGCCAACCCTGAGGTCCCAGCTGCTCCTGGTGTAGGCACTTTGCTCTTCTCGTGTGTGCTGTGTGAGAGGTGCAGTTCTCATGCGTTTTTAATTGGAGGAGGAGCAGGGTTCAGTTGGCCTCCCCAGCCGGGTTGTGAGTCTGTGTGCTTTTCTGTGCTGCCTCACTGGAATCCACTGAAAACATTGACCTCAAGTTCTTAAGGTTGGCACAAGCAGCAGTGACTGAGATGGTGAAAACTTGCATGGCTGTGCTGGGGAAGGACTGAGAGTATTTTCCAGCTGCCTGTGGATTATCACTGTTGTGCCTGACACCTCAGCTGCTCTCTGGGGTGCGCTTACGCTAGAAGAGAATGGCTGTGCTCTTTCTTACGATGAGGTGTGGAAAGCAGTCACTGTAGAAAAGAGGCTGAAGAACTGTCTAGGGAAATGTTGGGAAGCTGCAAAAATACAACATACAGTGGACTTGTCTCACTTTAATTTGTTGTGTCTGCCCCAGGGGCTTGCTGGATGTACTGCTGTGATTTTTTTAGAGATATTTTGTGCAATCTAAGAAATGGTGTTTGAGAAGATGGAAGACAGAGTGCAACAGAGTTTTCTTTTGTATGAGAATATACAACTGATTTCTTGCCATGTGCGACTATTGGAAACATGATGGTTACCATAAGGAATGTGCTTAGCATGACTTCTACAAATCTTCTATAGCAACTGTCATCCCCTCACATATGTGAACTGTGCCTAAGGGGGGTAAAAGACATATAATATGCTTGACAACTGCTAGGGTAGGAAAAACATAACCTCAGCTGGAGAGGCACTTACCTTTTCTTCATAGAGGTGTAAGATTTGCTCTAACTCTGGGATTTTGGGGCTGAAGCATGTTACCCAGAGCTTGGATCTGTTGGGATGAGTTGGTGTAGAGTGGTGAGATGAACTTGTCAGCAGCAGTACTGTCTATCTGGTGCTGGTCATGCCAGAGAAGTCTATTATTGAAGTCTGTAGAGCCACCCACCACTTTATTTTGATCCTGGCATGTGACACTGACATACAGGTTCCCAATAGTCACTCAGATCCCTCAGACAGAACTGGGGTCTTCTTGGGCAAATCATGAGAATGCTTAAGTGAGCAAATCATGAATATGATTAACAAAAAAAAGCTCACTTCCTGTTCCCTTCCTGCTGTTGCCTTCCCTGCTCTTGTTCCCTGCCTTCCCTGCTCTTGTTCCCCCTCTGCATGAGAGCAGAACTTGGTCATAGGACGTTTGTGGTGTGGCCTGCTGCCAGTTTTACCTCTTGGCTCCCTATTAGGCAGTAAAGCAGAACTGTTTTTTTCCCATACTGGTTTCCTGTCGTTGTGTCTTTCCCGCTCATCTGGCAATGAGTGTATCCTATTGGTAAGGGTTGGGTCAGGCCTTTGCAAGCCAACCCTTGTACCAGTACTGCAGCTTGCCGTCCTCATGCCTTTACCTGCAGTTGTCCTCCTCTTCTTCTTCCAAATCCATGGCTGCTTTGAAGCACTACAACATAAATGAGGCTCTGCAGAGACATTCTCAAACCTCAGTGCTCTGAAACAGCTCCCACTGGCAGGGCTGGGGTATGTGTGCATAAACAGAGAGGATTTTGGTCTCTCATCCAGATGAGTTCTCAATTTGACATTCTATTATGTAGACTGGAAATGTGTTCAACACTGTGATGTGAGAAATGACAGCAAAATTTGCCTTCCTATTGTATTAGAGCCAAGATGGGAAGTGCTGGCAAGTGAAAAGACCATGTCTTGGCTACACTGGCTCCAGTGGACACCAGCGTTGTGTGCTTCCATAGCACCTGTCTGTCACTCAGATTGGAGTGGTTTCAAGTAGGTTTCTGAACACCAGCAATCCAGAGCTAGTGGGCAATCTTACAGAAACACACCAGTGTGGATAGTTGATAGGTAGGTGAGGCTGCAGGGCAGATTTCTTAAGCAGCAGCTTTTTCCACATCCTCTTAAATGGCTTATGTGGTCAATGGGAAGGCAGGGATGACTTGATGGATGAGCTGGTTGCTACTTTGGCAGTCTGCTTGACTTTGCAGTGACTGAGCATTACTGCCTGTCCTTCAGGATAGCGCAGGTGGGCTCTGCTCATGTGTCCTGTGCGTGGCCCTCATTTTTCAGAGGACCTTGTGAAATCTTGTGTCTCTGTCACACAACACAGCATGGATGTGCAACTGGTTCACTCTGCTCCTTCCATGAGCACAGTGCTGGGTGGCTGGAGAAGTTTCACACAGAATACTTGTGTTTCCTTTTACAACACTGAGGACACCTCCCGTGTCCTACAGAGATGCCGAACAAAGGCCAGTTGGCAGTGGAGGAAGGACTTCTGCTTTCCGTGGCCTTTGGATCAGGCAGCCAGGACACTTGCTACTCCTCACTGCAACATATGGTGCTACGCACTCAGACTTCACTGCCGCTGTAAATGGAAGTTACATCTTCACTGCAGGAGCTAGCCCATAAAGGCCTCTGAGAGATGAGAGAGAGTGAGAGAACCATGTATGGTCTCAGCATCCCAGCTGAGTGCGCTTCTCTTCATCATGGAAAGTGATGTGTACATCCTAGAGCTCTGTTTCCTGGCCAGATTCCGTGGCACTACAGCAGCTGAATTTCTCTTGCTATCCAATGTACTTCCTTACCTGTAATCCCCCTCACTTTATTTAAATCTACCCTTCAGTAGATGAAGAGTTAGTTCTGCTACTTAAATGTATTAAACCCAAGAAAGCTCTAAATTTTGACTCCATGGGTGAAAACAAAGCAAACTAATTTCTTAACTACTAAACAATGTCAAAAAAAAGAGGCTGTTTAAAGCTGTTTAGACCACACCTACACCAGGGTTTATCAAAACGGAAAGCACTTAATTTCCTAAGGAAAACTTTGATTACTGCCAAAATCAGTTCCTGCTTTTTAAGCATATTTATGCTTCCAGGTGAGTTTCCTACGTGGCTTCTCTGGTCTGGGAGATGTGGAGGTCTCCCACCAATGAAGTAGGGGAGAGCAGTAGCTCCAGTGCAAGAGTGTGGTGGCAAAAGGAGTGTGGGGGTACGTTTGTTCAAGCTTCTGCCGTCCCTCTAGCTCTGCTTGTGGTGTTGCCGTACAAGAGGAGCCTGTCCAGAGGAAGCATTGTTATTGGCACACCTGGTTCTCTGCACACAGCGTGAGATCCTGTGCTTCGTCAGTGCTTGCTCATCAAGCACCTTTTGACAGTGGCACTTGGAGGTGGCTGCGCAGTGCAGAGAAGGCTGGGTGGGAGCAGTGGGGGAGTACATTCATGAACAGGAACCAGTCTGTTTCAGAGTGGCTGACATGTGGAAACTTGCTGTTTCCCAAGGGTTTTGTTGGGCCGTTGGGGAACTCTGGCCAGGGATGAGACTACTTCCAGCTGTGGTGAGCCAAGTCTGAACTCACTCTGGGCAAGATGCCCAGATCCATTGGTTTTCTCCTGGCAGAAATCCTCGCTCTCCAACTGGTGATACCAAGCTCAGTTTCTGCCAGTCCGCAGCTGAAGACCTCTGAAGGAAAAGAAAACAAGGAGACCAAACAGAGCAAGATACTCCTGAGGAAGGGGCAAGGGGAGTCACTGAAGAGCTTGTGCAGGGGATGCCAATAGTGGTGTGTCACCACTAAGGGCTGGCTATTGTGGGTGAGGGCTGGTGAGAGGTGTAGGGACCTGCTTTTCCTAGGGCGAGTAGAGAAGTAAAAGTGGGTGGTTCTGGTGCAAGGGTTTGGCTTTCCTTGGTTAGGCAGAGCTACCTGACCTGCAGGGACATGACATATTGCTGGCAGTACCATCAGGGTAGTCATCTGTAAATGAGTATTGTTCCTGTCATTGTGGTTTCAACGCACTGGGGATTTCTTCTGTGAAGTAGGATATTGCTTTCCTCTTTTGTGGAAGGTGCCCTTTAGGGTGGGGAGACTGTATATCTGGGAGTCTTGCCTTCCTCAAAAAAGGTATGGCCACAAAAAACTTAATCTTCCAGAGTTGGCAGTCCTTCTTGTGCAGTTTCTGCATTGGGATAGGGCTTTTTGCAGGGATTCGTTGATCCAGTTCGATTTTCTGCAGACTGCTCTGTAGTCAGATGCCATAAAAGAGGAAGGAGATGTGTGTGGCAGGTGTGCAGGGAACCTACCTGCATGTTTCTTGTACGGACTTCTGGTCCTCCCAATGCTGGCAACAATTGCTAATGAAAGGAAATTTATGCTCTTTTTGGTGAGTGTTCTTGGCTCTTGATAGTGTGGGTGTTTGTATGAGGCTGTTTGGTTAGAGCTAGCATGTCTCTGCTAAAGAGTTTCTAAAATGCCTGTAGTCACAACTCCTTGCATGCTGAAACAAAGCATCTCAGGCATGATACTATGTCAGTAACTTAGCATGCACACACCTGCCTGCATCATGTCTTTTCAGTCCAGTCATGGAGAGGTGGTGGAGCTGACAGGACCAGAGTATTAACAGAAGACCTTCTGTTCCTGCAAACACACCTCCTCCAACACTGATAATTTTCATGAGCCAGCATATCATTTAGTGACACATTACACTGCTCCTTGCTGTCGCAGCCTGTTGCAAGTAGTCTGACCCAGCCAGCTACTAAGAGCCTCCTACGGGGTGGACTGCTGAAATCTGTTTCCATCCTAAACCCAAAGGAGTATATTCCTCCCCCTCCTGTAATGGGTTGTTTCTTTAAAGCTGTTAACTGGCCATAATCCAACCATTACTACTGTAATTAGTGAACTGCTTACAGTAACTAAAGCATTTGAAGCATAATATCCTCTGTTTGCAGAGCTTGGAACAACTTTTGCCTGCAGTCCTGTGGGAGGTAATTACTGCCGATGGCCCAGGGGTGGGTGCAGGGGACACAGGGCAAGCCTGGCACAGCTGCCACACTGCCTTTTGTGCCAAGCCCCAGCTGGTGCCCTGTGGCCTTCCCACAGCAGGGAGAAGTCTAGGAGCCCCATAGATGTGAGCCGGTGTGCCTAGTGCTTATGGTGGTGATCTGTTGTCAAAAAGGAGCCTTCTCTTTGGAAGCTGTAGCAGAACACCGTGATGTTGGGTGGATCTTGCAGGGCAGCTGGTGACATTGAAGGTGTGATGTAGTAGGACTTAACGCTTGGTTTATACATGGTAGAAAATTGCTATGTCGCAGCAGGGCTGATGTCTCCTTGCTGTCAGGCTACCCTCTTAGTCCTATGTGCGGTGCCTGTTCTCGCCCTCCACCCACCAAATTACTAGCTTCACAGGCAAAACCAAGGGACTTTAGCTTCTAGCCCTGCAGATTGATTCTGCAGGACTTGGGATTTCCAAGCAGGCACATCCCTCACTGCATTCTTCAGCCACTTCTTTTGGGAGCAGTGAGGCAGCTTTTCTGAAGGCTTCACCTACTCTCCCCGGTATACCCTGACAAGAGGGCAGTACCAGCATGCTTGTCACTGTTCTGCTTCCTCATGTTTACCTCCTGAGATGAAGCTTGTTGTAACTTAAGCTCTTCCTTCTTGGGGAGGAGGAGGGGCATGGTGAGGATCAAGTGTGGGCATCTTTTAAAATGGAGAGCCCTGCTGGATGAGGAGGAGTGAGGGTGGATGAGAACATGCAAATACAGCAAGAAAAGGCCCTGCAGTGGTAAAATACCTATCTGCCCAACTGCCAGCCATCAGTTGGCAGGCACACTGTACTCAGTAGCTGAGCAGGGTATTTGTTTGCAATATTTGGCCTGTGATGGGGTCAGAAAAATGAAAAGTCTTTTTGGCCTAAGGAGGAGGTTTTTCAAAAAAACCCAAAGAACAACAGCAACGAAAAACCCCCCAAAACAAAAACCCACCACTACTAGCACCACTGTCAAACCTACCCACCCAAAACCCACTCCCGATGCAGGGTTTTCATTTTACTCTTGAGCAATTATTGTGCAATATCTCCAGGCTTCATTCCTATATGGTGCTGGGCAATAGAGGCACTGTGTGCAGCATGGCCCTGTCAAGTGAAATGAACAGAGAAACAACCTTTGAGAATGAGTTTGTTCAATGTGCTCTGGACTTAGCCTAGGAAGGAAGAGATGTTCTCACCCCTTTGGACCTTATGCATGCTGTCAGCCTCTGCCACTGCTGTCTAATATACTTACCTTATTTCCCCAGAAATCTACTGTTGTCCCTGAGCTGTGTGAAAGGTTGAAAATATGCTTGTTGCCATGTCAGTCAGAGTGGTCAGTAAGGTGGGAAGAAAGTCTAGAGTGCCAGTGGCCAGAGATTTATGTGGTGGGCACTGTGATATGCCAAGATCTCTGCCTGCTGGCCTGAGCAGAGTCTGCCTGTTGCCTTGCACTCTACCTGCATCTTTCTGCAGTCTCTTGCTGGGCTTCTAGCTTGCAGGGTAATTAGAGAAAGGGACCATGTTTCTGCTCCATGTTTGTACACCTCCCTGTGCCACAGAACTCTGACCTGTGAGTGTGGTTCCCGGATGCTGCAAGGCGAAAAACACTGAAAAGATGGTAACCAATTTTAAATGTTCCTTTTTTTTTTTTTATTTTTAAGTGTTTAAGACACTTGTGCCAATTTCAGCGCATCCTGTTTGTAGTACTTCCATGCAATGCACTTGAGTCAAAGAAATTATTTTCAGTTCCATGTTCATTTGGAACGCACTATGCGTTTGACTGGTTGTTGGTTTTAGGTGCTGATGCAGCCACTATCACTACACCCTGACTGCATGCTTCTCAATCTCTCTTCAGGACTAAATCTATTGATGGATCACTTCAAAGTGGTGCTTCTGTATTTCTGTCATCTTTAGCTTCAGATGTCTGCTTTCTCCACACCCTTTCAACTTGCTACAGTAGCAGAGCAGTATTCCGTAGTGTGTTTCTGATGTGGGTGTAACTAGAGAATAAAATCACCACCGTGCTACTTTTGTTAAATTTTGCTTTAGTTTAAAGCATCTTGTAGTACTCCGTGATATCTTTTTATACCTATATTTCTTTATCCCAAATTCTACCTCCTCCTCTTCTTTGTTTCCTTGTCTCACCTTCATTAGCAGGAGTTGGGGAGGGAAATCTCTGTTCCCATCTTACTCTGCCGTTGTGTTCAGTGATCCTATGCTTTGGATTGAAGATTGCTGTTCTGCTTAGGTGGGTTGTTGGCTTTCATGGTCTGATACATTAACAAAATTATGTGGTGCTGAAAAGACATTTTAAACTTTTTGTTAGTAAGATTTTAATAATTATCTTCATCTCTTTCATGTAGAGACTATTCTGGTGGTGTCATTGTTCTTCAGAGGTTATTTGGAAGTCCCCCACTGGCACTGTGCTCCAGCAAGCCTTGCTCTGCTTCTGAGTGGGGCAGCAGCAGGAAGGTTTGAGGTAGTGTTTGTACTGGGTACAGTCAGGCTTTGGGAATTGGAGGTGTGGATTTGGGGTGCACAGCCCATCCAAAGCAACAGCTCTCTAGGCAAAGAGCAAAGCTCTTCATCAGTGCTGGGGCACTGTACACAGTACACAAGTACACAGTAAGAGATGTCCTTTGGATAAGCATGCCTCTGGGAATGAGTATTGTCCATACTGTAGCGAAGAGTGAGGCATCTGCAAAGCTCACTTGGGTTTGTGTTCCCCTCTGACCTTCTTATTTGGTGGATTGGTAAGTCACATTCTCCTATGACTTCTCATGTGAACCCTTAGCACAGTTTTGTAAGGGTGCTAATTTGTCATGAAGTTGCAGTGTCCAGAAAAACCACCAACTTTCTCATCTTAGCAGAAGAGAAGTATTAGCTAGATGTGCCCGTTTCTATCAAGCTAACTGGGACTTAATTTACCCACTGTTTCCTGCTTGCTTTGCCTACCTACCTAGTTGATAAAGGGAAGACAGTTGATACAATCTTTTTGGATTTTAGTGAAGCTTTCAGGACTGTCTCTCACAGTACCCTTCTGGATAAAATGTCCAGCCCACAGCTGGATAAACACATCATGTGGTGGGTGAGCAATTGGCTCATGGGTCGAGCCCAGAGGGTAATAGTGAATGGGGTGACATCAGACTGGTGACCTGTCACTAGTGGAGTTCCACAGGGCTCCATCCTGGGCCCTGTGCTCTTCAACATCTTCATAAATGACTTGGATGCAGGATTGGAAGGGATACTAAGGAAGTATTAAGGTAACAAAACTGGGAGGAGCTGTTGACTCCCTTGAAGGTGGGGAGGCCCTGCAGAGGGACCTTGACAAATTAGAGGATGGGGCAAACACCAACCGTATGAAGTTCAACAATGAGAAAGTGCTGGATTCTGCACCTGGGATGGGGCAACCCTGGATGTACATACAGGCTGGGAAATGAAATGCTGGAAAGCAGTGCCACAGAAGGGGACCTGGTGTCCTGGTCAATGGCAAGTTGAATATGAGCCAGGAGGGCCAACTGTGTCCTGGGGGGTATCAGGCAAAGCATCGCCAGCCAGTCGAGGAAGAGGATTGTCCCACCCTGCTCTGCACTGGGGCAGCCTCACCTTGAATATTGTGTGCAGTTTTGGGCACCACAATGTAAGAAAGATGTTAAGCTGTTAGAGAGAGTCCAAAGGAGGGCAACGAAGATGGTGAAGGGCCTTGAGGGGAAGCCATATAAGGAGGGGCTGAGGTCACTTGGTCTGTTCATTCTGGAGGAGACTGAAGGGAGACGTCATTGCAGTCTACAACTCCTTGTGAGGGGAAGAGGAGGGGCAGACACTGATCTCTGTGGTGACCAGTGACAGGATCTGAGGGAATGGCCTGAAGTTGTGTCAGGGGAGGGTTAGGTTGGATATTAGAAAAAGGTTCTTCACCCAGAGGGTGGTTGGGTGGTGGAACAGGTTCCCTAGGGAAGTGATCACAGCACCAAGGCTGACAGAGTTCAAGAAGCATTTGGACAATACTCTCAGGCACATGGTGTGATTCTTGGGGATAGTCCTGTGCAGGGCTAAGGGTTGGACTCAATGATCCTTGTGGCTCCCTTCCAACTCAGCATATTCTGTGATTAGTGGGCAAAATATTTTACATCTGTATATTGGGGATAATGCATTTCAGAGCTTATAATATAGTTTATGTAGTGCTTATCTGCTTTTGGCTTATCAGCTTTGCTACTTCTGCAGCCTTACAAAATGGATGAATAAATGTGTGGTGTAATTGCTGTCTTTAAAGTGTATTCTAGAGAGTTTGCCAGAGGGTGACATAAGGTATATTCAAATTTGAGTCCCTGATGATTCCAAATACACAAATCTTATGTTTCGCACCTAATTTATTTAACTTTTGCATATGCAAGTGCTGAGTGTTCTCTCTTCATCTGTTTACTTGGGATAAGACTCACTCCAGATGCAGTTTTACAATCTTTAGTCCAGTCTGACTGTGCTTATCTGTCACTTGTTCTCAGCTGGATGCACTCATGATCAGTACCTGCATATGCTGTGGAAAAGTGAGTTTTCAGCCAGGTAAGAGTTGATCCCGCTGAGCCTAAGGTTAAGAGAAGGAGGCGTCAAGGTGGGGAAAGTGAAGGGTAAATGCAGAGTGGGACTACCCACTTTAATGGCAGCTTGTCAATAAAGTGATCAATGTCAGCCATGAAACCAATCCCTTTGGAGCTGCAGCAAATGTAGACAGGACCTGGCTCCTGGCAGTCAAAGGAGCTTGAGGTTTGTGCTTTGTTCCAGGCTTCTAAATACCTTTTGCTAGGTTGGAAAGCAAAGCAATGCTTTCTCACTGTATTTAAGCCCTGCCCAAATTCCTTGAATTTTTGCAGCTTGGTCCAGGTGATAGTTCTAGTCTGCATGTGAAAAGAAAAAAGCGTCCACAAACTCTCCATGGGTAGGAATGCAGTTTAAAACCACCTCTAGCCATGCAAGATATCTGAGACTGAAGGAAGGGTTTTGGAGTGGGGAATGGAAATCTGTCTGACACAAATAAGTCATGTTGAAAGCTGTGAGACTGTGCTTATGGCTTGATAGAATAAGGGGGCTTAAATTAGCAATAGCTGCTTGAGAAATAGCTGTTCCTTCCTCCCCTTGCAAGGCACAGCCTCTGCATTACTCCAACATTTTCTACTTATGGACATGAACTGTGAGCCAGATGAAAGAACTTAATTGGTGTTAAAATTAATTTACCAATACAATAATAGGGAGAAGAGTTAAACCTAGATCTCTCCACAGTGAGGGAGCAGCAAGAGAACGAGAAAGAACTGGAGAGAGTCTAAGAAAAAAACCCAATCTTGACTGTTTTTGCTGTGGAAATAAATCCCAGCACATCTGTGTTCTGAACATCACATTGCCTTGGTCCCCAAGCACTGGCCCTGGACTGGGATTTGGCATCTGTCTCATTTTCAAGTCCAGTGCAGTCTTCTGCCTTCTGGAAGCGAGTGCTTAATGGCTGGTCAAAGAACTGCTGTGCAGCAGCTGCTGAGCTGGGAAAGAAGCTGCTTCTGTTGCCTATGCAGGAATGTTCGCTGCCTCCTCTTAGGCCCTGTAGAGATTGCCAGAGCTCAGTGCAGTTCTCACAAACCCAGTTGCTGAAGCTTTGAAGAAACAAAGCTGCTCAGCAAGTGCAGTCTTTAGCCATCCAAGTTTGAAAGATCAAAACCTGAAGACTTTGCCATGCTGCTTTGCAGAACACCAAACTTCTTCCATGAACAGATACCAGTAGTCTGATACCCATCTTTAAAGAGGGACAAGGCTGCTGTAGGGAGTTTTGGGAGCAAAGGGTTGTGATGTGGGTTGGCGTCTCATTCCTGGGAGCTGGTGCTTCCCTTTAGGAATAATGCAAGGGGGGTTGTTTGCTACTCCAGTGAGGGGCTTGTTGCTGCTATAGTGAGCTAAATGGGAATTCCCTGACAACAGGGAGATGCTCTGCTGTAGTGGCTCCACTGATGGGTACCTGGCTCTTTATTCCCTATCCAATGCATAGTGCTCTAATCTGATCTGGTTTTGCTATCCCGTCACTGTTCATATGGACATCTGTTGTTCTGCTAACTTGCTTCAAATGTAGTTCAAAGTCGGCAGCATGAACATGTCAGGACGCTGTGCTGAGTCTTTGTGGGTAGACTTCAGCCTACAACAGTCCTAAATACAGAGAAACCACACAGAGAGCTGGAGACAGGCTCAAAATTATCAGGGTTGGGTTCTTAAGCATCAGGAAGTCAGGAAAAAAAAGTGCTAGAGTAGCCTGCTAAGCAAATGCAAGAGGCTTAGCTATTCTGCTAGCTGAGAAGGGTAGAAATAAATTCTAATTCACTTAACAATACTTACCTGTGTGCAGAAATGAGTTGGCTTGCTCATGGCATGGGAGAGAGTCTAACGTGGAAATGACTAACTTCCTCTGGCAGTTACCAGTACACTGTGTAGGATGTAGGAGGTAGGGTGTGAAGAGGTCCTGGGCCACTAATAAGTATCAAGTTGAATTTAATGCTGTGAAAACTCAGAAATTAGAGTTGGATTGCCTTATTTCTGCAGGAAGAAAATGTTTCCCTTACTAGCACTATGCTCTGTGGCCATCTGACGCATAAGAGGAAGCAAGAGTCTTGCAAAGGTTAGGTCCTACATGCCTTGATAATAGGATATGTGATCCAGTGGAAGGAAAGAAAATCCCATGGGAGAGAGGGCCTGAAATTCATTACTGTTATCTGCTAGCCTGCTGGTTCAGGTCACTTTCTTTTTGCAGCCTGTGGTGGGTGCTGCTGTAGGGTTGCATGGTCACAACTGCATGACACGTGTGGCAGCAGTTGGAGTGGGAGAACAGTGTGCAATGCTCTGCACTGGATGCTTGTGTGGCAGCCACTGTGTCCCTGGGTGATGGCCAATACCTACTGGGGAGTGTAACAATAGTGTGATTGCTTGCTGAGGAAAGGGTTGGGACAACTGTACCCTTGTTATTGAAGCCCACTCACTGTTTATTCAGCATGTTGGGAGTGGGATTATTTCTTCCTGGCCCACAGGCAAGATCAGCTCAAGCCTCCCACTGCGGGATCTTAAGTATCCATACCCTTTTCCTTGTGAGGCTGCATGTAATATTGCCCAGCCATATGCTTGGATAAAGGTGGGGTAAATCACCAAACAGCAGACTTCCAGGGGGCTGAATGTGGTCAGAATTGCATACATCCTTCTGCAACCTTCCATTGTGTGGCTCTTCAGAGGAGACAGCAGCAAGCTGAGGACAAAAGGCCAGTTGGTTCCTGGAGATAGTTTTGCTGTTCCCACTGCAACTTTGTGGTGACATGCAGCTGCCAGCAGGAAGAGGGTTAAGCCCACATATCACATGGCATGATTCTGTTTACTACATACTTCTCATAATCGGGGCTGGCATCCAAATCCGGATGATTAGCACTTAACAAGAGACCCTGAAACAAGGTGTTTCGTTTTGGTATTCCTCTGAAGCTATGCAGTCTGCCATCATTTCTCTCGCAGAGATGTGGTTCTCCCTGCAGCCTTCAAAGGGAGCTATGGGGAGAGCAGAAAAATAGTTTTAGGACAAAGACTGGATTGGACTGAGCTGCATTTATCCGTGGTGTAAGCTTGAAGCCAGGGGAGTTTTGCCAGGAATCCACTTATACCTTAACTTCATTTCTACTAAAGGAGTTTTTTGCCTGACCCTTGTCTGAGATTAATGCACCGGCTCAACAGTGACTGGTCAGGGAAATGGGACTGTGCACCTTGGCTTAAGGGTTTGGATGAGTGTCATTGAGCGATTTGTCCGGTGCTGAATACAAGCAGTGGTGGTGGTGGAGAACTAAGTGTAAAATTTATATTAGTTTTTGAGGTGTGGCTTTGGATAAGAAGGAAGTTGTAATTTTGCAGCACAGTCTATGCTTTATTCTTGCTATCAGCATGGCCATAAGTGTAGTAAACTTCCATGGGGCCCAAGGTGACAGTCCCTCTGTTTCTTTCTCTCTCCTCACAAACTCATTTCTGCCCATGTACATACACAACATGAGACTTTTCCCTTCAGTGTAGTAGCAGCTCACTTGTAAAAACCTGCATTGTCCTCTCTGGAGCTTCAGCATTTGGCAGCAAGCTGCATTGCTGCTGTTTCTGAACACAGATTGCAAAAGTCTGTTTTTCTCAATATTTCCAAAGATCTTTTTCCATCACTCTCTTTCTGTGTTATCTGAAAAGTCACATCATCATCATCCGTGATTAAAGTTTATATGAATCAAACATGGAAGAGGAAGGACAGAGTTGTACTTTTTTCTCCCTTCTCTGTGATGAAACCAATGTTAATGGAAAAGAACTTCTCTTGACCATTCTATTTGTTATTGAGGTCTACCTGCTTAGGAAACTCTTGAACTGAAGGGAATTAGGAGAGGTTTTCTGATCTAAGCACAAGCTTGAAATAAACCTGTCCATATATCTGCTAGTAATGTCAGAAGGGCCCTCCTTTTTTTTCTCAACTGCAGCGACTTTTTTTTTTACACAAAGGAGATGAGTTCCTGCCTCCTATTCTATCGAGTGCTGGCTGTGGCTGCTAACCTGTGGTACAGTTTCTTAGCCACAAGTATTAAAAAATAGCAGTTTGTGTCTCTCTTGAATTAACTTTTTTGTATTGGTCTTACACTGAACTGCATTATTGTAGGAGAAACAGAAAGCTACTTGAACTTCCAGAAACAGTCCCAAATTCTTCTGATTAGAAGACTCATGGTGGATGTCTTAGTGACAAGATACCTTTTTCCAAAGATATTGACAGACCATGTATGGACATTTCTGGAATAAGGTTTTTAGGTCTTCTGAAACAAGTGACAATAAATGTTCCTTGACTGCTTGTATCAAAGTAATTTGACTTCCAGGTGGTAACTTACACTGCTGTCTGTCATGTGTATGCACCTTACCTGGCTCAGATAATTTTTATTTGAGAAAACAGACAACAAACGTCATGGCAATGATGACTTCAGGATTGCACGTGAACTGCCATTCGAATTACCTATTTCTTGTCAGTGGCTTGTTTGGGTTTGTTTTCATAATGTAATATGATGCATTGTTCTGCTAGTTTTATTATTCCTACTGTATCCATGCATGCATATATTGCAATAGAAGTTATTTAAGCATTCCCTGGCCAAGGAATAAAATATCTTGAGTGTCATAGATCTTGGGAGGGGGGAGAAGAGTAGGTCAGAAAATGAACCATGCTCAACAGCCATGCATTTTTTACTATGTAACCATTACGCATAGTCACTATGTGTCAGTTGTGAGACTAAGATGAACTGCAAATGTTTTGCTTAGCAACTGTTGCAAAGGAAAATTGTCAGGCAACAGCAAAATTAGGAATGGAGATTATGGAAGGCACTCTTTGTAGGAGATGAGCTGTACTCTGACGTGTTATCTGTGACTAAGTGATTTGGCATTTTCCTACACAAACATGTAAGAATATGAGCATTTCCGAATAAGCATCAAAGCAAGTTCAGTCTAATCCCTGAGCTTTGTCGGTGCTCTTGCTGGCTTGGCTTTTTGTGTATAGTTGATATCTCTAGGCAGGTTACCAATACAAGGCAGCAGGGTCAAAGAGCTTGACATGGTAGTAGCTTCTACCACCAGTGAAGCTGTCTGCAGAAGTGCTTGCTCAATAGTATTGGCAGTGGAGCCACTTGAATGGAGGGTGAGTCTACAGCAAAGTAGGCTATAATTTTATCATGTATAGGTATGCACATATTATAGAGAACACTGTGTTTAAAGTCTCCAGGAAGGGGGCTGATCCAGCAGTCTTTAGGCATAAAGTCTGAAATAAGAAATTGGTACTAAGCTAAATGACTGCTTTAAGCATTTATGTTGAGCAAGGTCTGTGTTGATGTCTCCTGCCCTTGCTGCTGTAATCTTTACAAGAGACTGTCTTAGGAGAGGCATATGAGTAGCGGTTGGATATCGAAATACAAATACTATCAGGGTAAGAGCACTTTCATGTTACTTATTCATGGAAGAAATGATTAAAGGCAAAAGAAACCTACCTTGAACTGGCACATCACAGATGTGCCTCATACTGCGTGGGAGCCTTTCTACTGGGTTATCTGTGAGAGGGTGCTTGACACTTGTCTTGCAGACTGCTTTTTACTTGATTATTAAATTTATGCAAAAAAAATAGATTAGAAAATTTTGTAAGGAAGAGTCGAAGTACAGCTTAAGAACAGTCTGCCCAGACTGCTTGCCTAGTCTTGACGTGAAGGTTTTGTTTTTCCCAGTATCCCAGTGTTGCAGTGAGGTTTCTGTAGTACTTTCAATGCCCTTACAGGCCAAGGTTCATTTAGAAACAGAGCACAGTCTCCTCAGTACCTACCCTTTCTTCCTTGCCTGTCTCAAATGTATATCATGTGGGAGGGGGTAATTGCTGTTTTGCTTGGGTGAACACAGCTCAAGTGGAAATTCTCCAAAATGAGAGCTTCCATGTTTGAACCAGGCCATGCAGGAAACTGTTTTCAGCAAAGTGTTATCTTTTTCTGAAAGTTGTTTCCTACCTGAGACCAGAATATTTCTGCAAGTCCTGTCCCTTCTGGTGGAAGGATGCTGGAGGAGACATCCCTCCCTGTGATGGGTCTTGGCAGATCTGGTATGAGCATTGATGCCACTTGCTGTGGCTTGGACTTGCAGTTCTGTCACTCTGTCTGCCTCATATGGGTTTTGTGTCCTTATCAGGAAGGACATCTTGTTGCAAGCAGTAGCTTCCGAATAAAGGTAGAATCCCTGCTACCTCATCCTACCCTCAAGTGACATGTCTTGTGTAAATAATTTGCCTTTCTCTGGGCAAGAGACCTCATGTTTATCCTTCACATCAGGAGTGGGAGCCTCTCCAAGCTCCTTGCCCTGCTGTACCTGTGGAGTTTAAGTCGTGGTAGTAAAGGGTGCATGTTGTTCTGTGCTGTAGCTTTTGTACTTGATCCCTCCTGCATCTCCTTCATCGCCATGCTGATGAGCACAGTGTGAAACAGGCCCTGGGGACCCTCCAAAGCTGCTGGAGGAGGCAGACACTGGAGAAGCCTGTGCTATCATTAGTGACTCACTATTCCTTGCAATTAATAAAAAAAACCTGTTTAAAAAAAAGGTGCTACTTGGATGCACCTGTTTTTCCAAAGGCTACGCAGCTGGTAGAAAGCAAATGGTGTCTCTCAAGAAGTGAATGGGGCAATGTAAGAAGGCATGCTGCACAGCTCCCAGGCCCTTTGCAATGTGGATGAGAGGGTCTAAATGATAGGGTTTAAATTAGATATAAGGAAGAAGTTTTTTACAATTAAGGTGATAAAACACTGGAACAGGTTGCCCAGAGAGGTGGTGGTTGGAAACATTCACCTGGAAACATTCAAGATCAGGTTGGATGGGGCCCTGAGCAACCTGATGTAGTTGAGGATGTCCCTTCTCACTGCAGGGAGGGTGGACTAGAAGACCCTTAAAGGTCCCTTCCAACCCAAACTATTCTATCATTCTATGCATCTCAGGAAACAAGGTGTACCTGTGTCCTGAAGAATTTCTAGGTGAAATTAGTGGTTCCAGCTATCCCTCTGCAAGTGTAAAGCAGCGGGCATCCTTATACTTAGTTCTTCCGGACAAGCCAGACTGTGAATCATTTCCTGTGGTCACGAGCCACATCTGAGAGTTTCAAGAACAACGTATGTCAGTTGGGGACCTTGTAACTAAAACAACATACCTTTCACATGAGATCAGAGCTTCCTAGAAAGGAAAAAAATCTGAGGAAGGATATGGATTAGAGATATGATTGCATGCGTACTCAGTTTAGGCAAATAATGTGTTGTGGTGGTTTACAGTGGTTTTGATAACCTGTTTTATAGGGGGTGCTGAACCACTGCTTTTTGAAGCATCCTGGTTCTGATATGCACCCAAAATTAGTATCTTTGTAAGACTATTTCAAAACTTGCAGTACACGAGGTAAGAAGTACCCCATCCTTTGAATGGCTTCACTTATGTGTATGAGAGAAGGGCACCTCCCTATGCTGCTCTCAGAGCTGCTGTTGTCAGGGGTAGTTAATGTGCAACCACAATGTCCACAGAAAGTCTAGATTTCCACAATTATTACTGTACTTTGACAATGTCTTTTTCAAGAGCGGCAAGGGAGGGGCAGGAAAGGGGAGATTTCCTTTGTATTGCCTTAAAAGAGCTAAACAAACTAACTGTAAGCCACAGAGTATTGATCTGACCTTCACCTGAGTCCAATTTGATATCTGCTGTATTGGTATGGGAACAATCGCTGCATAATTGTATTCTGCTCTTTCCTACTGAACTGTTAAGTAGAAGTAAATTGAACATCCCAGATGATTTAAGGAGTTTGCTTACAAAAATGTTTTGTTCCTGCTGCCTCGTTGTGCAGGTTCAGGACCTCACTGTGCTCTGCATGCAGGCACAGCATGGAGCAGTGTGCTCTTACTGTGATGTCCATAATTCTTGTTCGTCCCATTCTTTCCTCACCTGTACTTGCAGTCTCCTGTCTACGGTATTGCTGTTTGTTAAGTGTATGAGTTGGTGGCTCTTCCCTGTTTTGTCCAACTTTATTTTGAATTAATTTAGGATCTAGTAAGATTTTCCAATACAGCTTAATCCTTGAGGATTTATCATCAGTGAGTTTTGTCATGTTACTCAGCTGTCTTTGGTTACATCTAGTTCTTCATAGCTAGGCTGTGTAAAACAAAATATGTTTACACCTTACTGATCATCCTCTTTATCACTAGTAATTACATCAGGTGATATTTTTGCTTGTATGAGATGGTGTGTAACCTCCCGCTTAGTTGTCTCCATGATGGAGACTGGCCACTTTCATTTTCCATCTTCTAGCTAGTTTATATTCCAGGAGAGCTATTTGTCTTGGAAAGGTCAATGGTAACAGCAAAGTTGGGGGAAATAAGTCAAAAGCTGGGCAACAAAGACAAAAGGTGCAGACTGTGTGCTCATTTCTAGAGGTGTGGCAGGATGGGAAAAGCCAAATAGGTTCATTCCTTACCTAAACACCAGCACACTGGGGCAGTGTAGGGAGCCAGAACTGGTTAGTACTACTGCTTGTTGAATGGCTTGTTATCAAAGAACGAATAGGTTAATATTTGACTTTGGGGGTGAGGCATTACTTTTCAAGAAGAGGTGAAAGCAATTAGGAATTGAATACAACCGTATGTAGGAAAGTGTGCACTAGCATTATTTTGCATCTTTCAAGAATGGCACATTGCCTGTTTCATTACTATTGATTTGTTTGAGTTGCCAAGGACAGCTGATGTTTAGTGGTGCTTGGAGGCTAAGGCAGCTTCCTGGGAAAAAAGCCCTACTGATAACCAAAGCATCTGTGGGCTTTAATAGCCCAGCAAAGGGGAGAGGAGACAGGGACACTCCTTTCAGTGCTGTTTCAACTGGATCCCATTTTAATGGTTAGCCATGATCACTTAAAGCTTTCACTAGGAGGATGGTGTTGACTTAATGCCTGTGAAAGGTTCAGTCAATGTAGCTGTACTCTTGCAGCGGCTTGTTTGAGTGTGATGGTGATAACGTAGGTAGAGCCTGTTGTCTGGAGGGGCAGTACTCTTTGGGTGTGGTCCACTCCTGCCCTTTGCAATGAGATAGTACTTCCTGAAGTAATGGATTTCCATTCCTTTGCCTGGGAGGCAAGGCCTGTGATTGGGTACTCATTTTGGTCACCTGGCATAGAAGGCTAGTGGATTGCTCTTGGCACCACAGTTAAACTAACTTCTTGGTGGGGCTTTCTTTGTGTTGGTCAGCTCTGCTACAATTTTTGAAAGCTTTGTCTAAGTGGGAATTAAGCTCCTATGTTGACTGTACCACATCTCTCTTCAGAAGATAAAGACCACAAGTAGGACATACCTCAGGGATAGGGAAACCTTTCTAGGGACATAATTTCACCTGCAAGATTCTATTTGTTCTCAGCTCTCAGGAGCTGTGAGGGCTCCTGGTGTATTAGTTGGAAAGCCAGGTCTCAGCCTTCAAGACTTCAGGAAGAACACATGCTTCTTGGGGTGGTTGCAGCACATGGAGGGCTCCTGAGTTCTCTGTTAAATTCAAACAAGTGGTACAGAGATGAAGAGCAGCATACAGGCCCTTTAAGAACCAATTGGCAAAAGAAGAGCTCAGTATTTAAATTTAGTGCAGACGAAGAGGGAAAAAATTCCCTGTAGCATCTGGTTTATATTACTGCTCTTTGCCTCAGTAGATGGTGTGTTTACAGTGAAGCTCTCTGGTGCATAGCGAGGGGAGTGCTCAAGGTGTTCGTTTCTCAGGAACTCTGAGCTCAGGGTATGCCTTGCATCTATCTCCATGTCCTCCCTTTGGTTGCCTTAACTAATCCCATCTCAGCTGCTGAGCAGAGCGGAGGGGTGCCCTGTTGGGCTGAGATGCCTGAGCACAGCACTCCATCTTCCATGGTTCTCCAACATTGCATACTATTCTGGCTTCTTCCCATTTTGCTCAGCCTAGAAATGGAAGTAAATAGTCCTCTGGTTATGAGTTTATGCAGACATACGACCGGTGGCTGTGTGCAAAGACTGATACTGCTGATGCATCCGTGTCCTGGCTGTTTTAATGCATTTAACAGAGCCGGTCACTTCTGATCTTTCTAAATGTAAGTTTGAAGCTCAGTGTGGGAGGTGGAAAGAGCAGAAGGATGTCTGGGTTTTAGCTGTGGTAGAATTTCTCTTTTGTGTGTGTGTGTTTTGTTTATTAAAGCATGGTTTGTGGTCTCTGAGCAGTTTCAGCAGAGCCTGGCACAGGAAACCTGAACACAGTAGCAGTAGTGGAGTGAGCTGCTCATCAGAAAGTACCACAGCTTTGCACAGGTAGTGCTTTGCATAGGGTTGTGGTAATCCATGCAAATGCTCGCCTCCACAGGTAGCCTGTGCATCCTGTAGTGTATCTTCTTAAGGACTGACTGCACCTCTGATCATGAATGCTGTAAAAGTACAGCCGTTGGACTTGGCAATTAGCTCCTGCACTCTGTTTGGAGGACAGGGAGGTTAAAAATTCACTTAATGAACATATCACCTGATAATATATCTTGTATTGTAAATTTCACCATGTTCAAGGATAAAATACAATTTTTTTTAGACCTGAAGCTGTGGAAAAAATAATTCCTTGCCCACAGAGCTAGTGATCATTTCAGTGTTTGCTATTTGAAACTTTTGGGAATAGATGCCATATGCTTCCAGGCAAAAAGAAGAGAATGGAAAATTCTGTATTTATATTCTTGTATAATACAGATTTTTGTTGTGGTCATTCTCTCAAGTTGCTGCTGGACTAAAGCCTGTTGCCACCACTGCCAGACTGAGATTAAAACTTGTAACACAAATAAATTCTTCTCCCAGCTATTTTTGCAACTTCTCCCATCCAAGAAAACACAAAACTAGTCCCTGCCTTCCTTTTTGCCTTGTTCTGTCCTAGAACGAGTCAGAAGCAGTTCTCATCTTGCAATTTTCATTAACTCTTCTCTTTAAACAGTAGTGAAGGCAAATAATAATTAATCTTTGCCTGACCCCATTCAAATCAGTCACCTCAAATATTGGTCATCCATGCATCTCCTTACAGATGAATTGAAACTTAAATCCTGCCCTTGCCTCTCTGCCATCCTCTTTAAACAAACCTCCATCTTTTGAGCTGCCATGTTCCTTTTCCAGTGACTGTCCTCCTAGGGACAGCTTGCTAGCACTACACTCAGGAACTGCATGATTGATAGCAAAACTGGCAGCAATATGTGTGTGCCCTGTTCCTTGATGATGCTTTGGGAAATGCTGGTATGTAGGGGGATGTTCAGCAATTACTGAAAAAGGCCAATCCATCTCAAACTGTTAGAAATGTTCTTTGACCAAAAATGCATATACTCTTTATTGTATTATAGTGGGGGGCTTTTTTTGTTGTTTGGGGGTTTTTTGTTGTTTTTTTTTTTGTTTGGTTGGGTTTTTTGTTTGGTTGGTTTTTTGTTTGTTTTTGGGGTGGGGTGTGTGTGTGTGTGTGTGTGTGTGTGTTTTCCATGGGGGGAGGGGGGAGTGATATTGGGGTGATTTCTTGTTTTGATTATGGCCCCTCCTCCCCACCCCCCAGCCAAAAAACCCAGATCCTGGAAACAACAAAATCCCAACATTTTGGCCAGTTTTCTTTCCCTTCTGCAAAATACATTTGGGTATGCAGCTAAGAATTCATTTGTATATGTGGAGTGGTTTCCAAAGGGAATTTCATCTCCCATGATATGCACCCTGTAAAATACCATCCTACTTGGAAGCTTATTGTGGACGATGCCTTTAAACAAGTTCACGCACAGCAAAAGAAAATGGGAGCTTAAGACATCTGAACTACAGCTCCTGAAACACATCACAACTCCACTGCCAGAGAAAAATCCTGCAACTTGTGACAAAGTATTTTTATTATATGCACTGTTGCTGTTAACAGACCCTTTTCTGTAGAGCAGGAAAAAGATATCTCAAATTGTCAGAGCTATCCTGAAACTTGCTCCATGCTTTCCTAAAAGGGTTGCATTTGTACCTACTGATTGGGAGCACTATTTAAAAAGAAAATATCTGGGACTATGTTTAGGATTGAAATGTAGCTACAGAAAGGAAGGGAAAATAGTAACAAGTAATATAGAATTGTCTATAAAAATTTAATTTTAACTTTGGTTCTGCTGCGATTTTACTCTTCTTCTATCTTTGCTCTTTCCCAAGATATTTGCATTAATGCACATCTTGAGACCTTTGTCATAGCAAAAAAGAATTGTTCCAATCCTCTTTCTTCCAGCGTAGAGCTGGTTTAAAAAAAAAAAGCTATCTAGCTCTTTCTATTAAAAATTGCAAAGACACTATAAACTCAGAGGTGCATTCATTTTCCTTGAGGAAAATACATGATTTTTCTTCTCGAATCTCACTTCCAGTTCTCTGCCCATCTGACAGCTCCTCCTTCACGAGTGAAAACATTGGGGTTTTTTGCTCTCATCCCCTAACTGAGCTTTGGCAGCAGTGCTAACATTTTTATACCCAGAATGATGCCTCCTCCAGCCTACTGAAGAATGCGTCTTTTATACCAATGGCCTTTCCTATAAATGGAAAGGGTCTGGGTATGTGCGGAGCACAGTGGGAAAAAAAAAAAAAGCTAGTGCTGGCACTCACCATCCAGTTTACATCATTTGTCCTCTCTTGTGGTGAACTCTTTGACCTCATCTCCTAGAAATGAGAAAATGCAAGAATTTGAACATGTCTGTGGCTAGGGCTTAAATCACACTCTGTCCTCAGCCATTGGAGTTGCTGCAAATCCGATTCCTGCCTTCAGATTATTGATATACTTTCCTGACAGGCCTGTGTGCCAATTTCCCCAGACAGACACAGTAGAAATTTGTTACATTTGGGCTTGTCGCATGTTTTTAGAGGGTGACTGTGGAGCAGAGTATGACTTTTAATACAGAACGCAGTCCTGGGCTGATCCCCAAGTCCTCACCAGTCAATGGAGATGTCCATTTGCCCAGGGCATCGATGTTGGAACTTGTGTCCCTTATGTCCCTTTGTGCTCTGACTCTCAGAGAACGTAGTTTCAAGCCTCCAGCTCTTTGAGGTGGAAAAGTAGAAACAGCAAACATTTCCTGCTGGGCCAAACTGACTGATAGCAGTGTTTTCCTCCCTTCTGCAGTGTGTTTCCCGCTATGTTCCCTTAGATTTTCCTGTCATCAGGATGGCAAAAATCTTGCTACTAGGTTTAAAAAGAGATCAAATTTTTCTCAGTCGTGTCTGGTAAAGTGTTCTGCATGTCTGCTTTTAAATAATGCAGCAGCTCCTTATGGCTCCTTTGGACTTGGTTGGGAGTCATCAGACTTTTTCTGTCATTCTGCCACTTTCTCCCACAGCGGAGGGCCTGAACCCAACTCCCTGCAGTCACTGGAAACATTCTCTGTGGTAGCCTTTGCGTTAAGTCCAGAAAATTTGCTGACTGCCTTTCCCGGGCTTTACCTAGGGCAGCTATTCTAACAAGCTCAACACCCTCCCAAAGTATTGCAGATCCCTGGTGCATGTGTCATAAAAGTCTCACTTCCTTTTTTCCTTTTCATAAAAGTTTTGGAAAATTAGACTGTAAAACCACAGCACAACCTTTTAAAATAATAAACAATACTAATAGATATGAGCTTAGAGCTGCTATGCTAGTGGGAATTGAAACTGCCTTTGCTAATGGTTCAGGTTGAAAAATAGATCAAAGAAAATCCAAACCTGAATGTTTCTCTTTTGCTTGTAGTCCTTGATATCAGTCCCACATCTGACTTCTTTTAGATAGTTCTTCTTCCTTTGATAAACTATATAAACAGTCTCAAGACAATATAATCAAGGTAAAAATAGATAAAAATACGAGGTTTTGCTCATGAGATCAAGTAAGTTTTTAAAGACTACATTCCCCTCAAAGTTAAGTCATATTCTCCTTAGATTCCCAGCCTGGAGTCTTGGTGACTGAGAGCAGGGCAAAGGAGCATGAGTTTGGAACAAAGACAACAAGTTGAAGGAAGCACAGGAGAGTGCTGTGCTGTCCTCAGCCTGGTGTTATGTTGGCTGAGCCGGCATTGCCTCTCTCTCTCCCCTGATGCAATTGCTACTCTCTTGGGTTTTCTGAAACATTGAACCACAGCAGTCTGGAACAAAGCTCCTGCTGTAGTTACGCTCTGTCATAATGTTTAATCTTCAACTGCCCTTTTTTGTTACTTTGTTTTAAGGTCTCCATCCTGGTCTGAACCCAACATGCTGGGAAGACCTGACCTGAACTCCCTGTCTTTGCACTACTGAGCCTCAGTTCCTATGTTTGCTAAGTGCTGATCTCTACAGGGGGCTGTGCCCTGGACCCCTGTAACAGCCTCTACATTGGATAGCCCTTGCCAAGCTGTGTTTTCCTACCACCACTCTTTCTGGTACCTTGGCTTAGATACTCAGACACCTCTACATTGTTTTTCACTGTGCTGTCCAGGTGTACCCAGAGCCTTGGCACAGATCACTCACACCTCAGTGATCAAGCACACCTCAGTACCAGTCAAGGCTATATATGCTGCATGAAAATAGGAGATCCCATCACATGCAGTGCATGTGGTGGTCAGTCTGTGTTAGAAGCTTGCAGTGGCGTGCAAATGCCATAAGGCCCATGAAGATGTTCACTAATTTGACCCCTTCTTGGGCTGGGATGTACAATGAGAAATTGCCTGCTATTCAGTACTGCTGTAGATAGATTAAATCCTTTTGTATCCTAGCTCTTAGATGACATATTCGTGCCTCATCAAGGAATATGTCTCAAGATTTCAGAAAAGACCATCTTCATAATCTCACCACCCACAGAAGCTTTAGCACTTTTGCTATCCAGTTGAAATTAAATAACCATGCAATTCAATTTTAAATATGGCTGTCACCTTATAAAATACCTTTTCCCACAACCACAGGACACACAGATGCTGATCTGTATCAATTTGTGTTGTTCTTAGTGGTTTCACGTGCTGGTTATTTTAACTATAAGAGAAAAAACTGTTGAACCTACAACTGTACAAATATGTGAGCCCACTGAAGAGTTACAGCCTGGGAGGTGAGATGCCTGTGGTCAACTCCCAGGAATTCACTGAGCATCTGATCATTCTGACATGGTTGTCTGTGTGCTGCTGAAGGCCTGCAGGTTCAATAAGACACGTAGTGGACACGCTGGCAAGCTTGTGCCACAGTAAAGGCTTACCTTCCCTTCATGCATGAGAAGGTGCAGATCTCAACCCTATCCCAATTGTCTGTGCTGGCTTCACAGACATAACAGCTATAAAAAGTGACAACTCCTGCTGCTCTTTGTGAGTGAAAGAAGCACATCTACTAAGGGATAGATAGAAGAGCAGTTCTACCTTTTCTCTCTGTTGGTCTGTGTTGCAGGGGTGGAGATGGGAGGGAGAAGGGGAGTCAAGGTGGTCCCTGTTCAGCGTTTCCAAGCCTCAGTTCTGTGTTTTGCCTTTTGAAAGACATTTACTGGTCACATGGATTAGCAGTGGGACTTTTTTTGTAGTGCCTTTACGTAAACATTCAGTATCTTGCCTTCACCCAGATCAATTAAATCCTTTCATCCAGTAATAGATGTGACATTCCCTACTCTGACCTGACGTTTTATTTATTCCGGAATGGCTGATGAACCTCCCATACAGCTCCCACATAGGCTCTCAATTATCTTATTTCTGAGTAATGGCAACATTCTTTTTTTCTGACCTCCATGAAGCAATCCAATCACACTCACCCAAACAGCTGCAGCAATAATTTGTCATCTATCACTTTTAAACATGCCCTTCAGTTCATGTCACTTCAGTAGCACCCTTTTCTTCACCTTATTAAATATGGGGTACCTGTCTTTGTTTTCAAGTCCCTATGTCACCTCTGCCATTCTTATCTCTCTGCTGTGAGATGTCACCTCACACTTCTATCAGCCCCTGATGCCAACTGTCTGCTCATTGCATTTTCAAACAAATGCTTTCTTCCATTTGTTTGTGCCACCTCTCTCAATTAGGAGTGATCTGCTATAGACAAGCACAGTCCTTTTGTTTCCCCTACAGTTAGGTTGCCGGTGCCAACTGCGTGGACTAAACTAGAGCAAAATGCACCATGGCAGCAAGATGTAGCTATTGAGAACAAGGTGATGGCTCCAAACATTGGAGTGTGAGGGAATCAGTCCTGTGGTCTTGCATGGGAGGCTGCAGTTCAGACACATTTACGTAGCTTGTAGGGATTGTGAACTGTTTGTTCCTTTCTTCAGATAGGATCAGTCTTTTTCTGGATCAAACCTCTCTTTAGTTTACTACGATCTTGATATAGAAGGTGATAAGAAGTAGGTTGTGGGTGTGCTGAGACCACTGCCAGGCATCCTGACTAACACTGCCTCCTTATTTCGAGGTGCACTGTCTCCACCTTCATCACTGGGTCTCGTATTGAAAGTGCTTTGGAGCACAGAGCAGCTTTTCACCCTGTGTATGGTAGTCCCTACCACAGTAAGATCCCTACCTCTGCTTCTTTGGTAGCACATGTGAATCACAGTCATATTGTCCCAGGAGCTATTTTCTTAATTTTGGAAAATCCCATTTCAAGTGAATGATCTTAACAATTGCAGATCTTGTTCAAAAGGTGAATCCTCTGGAGCTGGGATTGTGCTTCACAGCTGCAAATGAGCATGAGAGCTCTGAATGTTGACAGCACATTATGTCAGGGATAGTGATGATGGCTGAGGAGACAAATGTATCCATAAGTCTTACTTTTCTTCTGTATGTTTTAGCCAAGAGTTTGTGTTACTGGTGATGGGAGTAAAGCCCAAATACATAGTACATCTATGCCATGTAGCTTTCAGACACTCTGTTGGATATAGGTATTCTTCTGATTCCTTGGTCTTTGACAGGGACCTCTCAGGCTTCATACCAGACACTGCTTTGGGGGTCTTTCTCACTGGAAAGGCATCTATAGGTTCTTTTATCCAGAACACTTGCCATCATACCTTAGAAAATCAGATTATTTCAAGTTTTTTCTATCCTCCAGAGCTGCAGAGTCACTAAAGTTCTGCAGTCTGTAAAGCCCAGACAGTGTTCTGTGCTAATTTTGCAGCATCCATACAGAGCAGTGGACAAATACATTAAGTCGTTTCGATTATTCTACCTGTTTACTTAGTTCTGCATTTAGAAAGCATGGATAAATGAAGCTGTAACTTCCTCTTCCTCCTGTCCCCTTCATCAGCAAAGTAAACAACCAAAGAAGAGCCACATAGAAAACACCACCTGTGAATCCTCCCAGGAAGCTCTGGATAATCCCAAATGTCTCTCAACCTGCACTGCAGAAGGGCTTTCAACCAGATCAGCTCCTGCACTGCTGGCTTCGTGGACTTAGTATAAACTGATACCCCCCCCCCCACCAGGGCAGAAGCTCAAGACAAATCTTCATCAGAGCAGTTGTGAAGCAATGTGAATCCACTGGAGGGAAGGTCCTTCCCTGACCTGCTTCAAGTTGAAAGACATCTCCTACCCTCAGCCCGTGCTCTCAGAAAAGCCAGAGCTGGCATGGAACTGCATGTCTTGGTTTGTGGTACAGTGCCAGGTGTTTGCTGTCTTCCCCCCAGCTTTTTCCTGGGCTCAGGTGGGTGACACCTCATGATAAAATCAGTACTGGGTCTGGATAAACATTCTGAAAGCGTTTGACTGGATGGTGAGATGTAAAGTGCCAGGCCTGCCATCAGGGGCATAAGGCTGCTTGTGAAGGTTCTCCTCCTGGTGTCCTGGCCCAATCCTGTACTGAGCAGTTGGAGTTCAGCCTCCATGAATCAGTCTGGCTTTCATTGTTTTGTTGCCACTTTTCAGTCTATAAATAGTTGCATCCTAGTGCTTGGTAAAGTGATTTCTTCCATTATAACTTCAAATGCTGTAAAGCAGTTGAGAAACTCAGCATATAAAATGCAGAGACAAGCTCTGTTTAATTTTTCTTATGAGAGAGCTTGAAGCAAGTTGACATTTATGAGCTGATTTCATAGGAGAGAGAAGAGCATAATGAAGAGTCTTGCTAGTCTGAGCTTCAAGATAAACTCTAAAAGACCTTACTTCTAGCCAGTTGATATCCTTGTGTATTTTGTTGGGGTTTTTTTGTATGGTTTTTGCATGTCTGAAGGCTTCTTCTAGGTTCCTAGCGATTCATGCTCCCTGGTAACTCAGGGATAAAGAGAGCTTACACTTTGCTGATCTGAAATGCCAGCCAACTCACTGATTAATTGGTCAGTAGCTTTCAAATGCCAGAAGCAGATTCATCTTGAAATGGTGCAGTTCTGTAGCAGAAATGGAGTTAAAGGCTCCAGAGGCACAAATACATAGAGAAGAACAAATATTTACTCTGTGTTAGACAGGAAGTGTGCTGGATGGAGATTTCTGCCCTCACCACTTAAGCCCGTTGTTAGCTAATAAAAGGGAGTGTTCTGACTCCAAAGCAGTTAATACCTCACCAGTTAAAAACCAATGTGGAACATACTCTAGCTTTTTCTTTCTTAGTTCTGTCTTCTGGGATAAGAGAATTAAAACCTGTGCAAGACACTGAGAACTGTAGTCCACTGAGCAACAATGAAAACTCCTGCATTGAATTACTTGCGCTTCTTGCAAGTGATGAGCTGATTCATTGCCAGTGTCCGAAAGGATGAACTGACTGTCAGGAGGGTTTATTTTCCCTATGCAGCAATTCTTAGCTACTCTGGACAAGGAGAGGCTTTGGCAGAGAGCTTCACATTGCCAGTGGGATCAATGCTGGCTTCTGGTGTTACACTTAGGGCTGGGATTCTTACTGCTGTAGTGTTGTTCTCATCCTGAGCTGGAGAGATGGGTTTTGGGAAGTGACTAAGAAGTAGTGACTGAGTTCTGTGTTTCCAAGTTGCAGGGGCTGTGCCCTGGAGTTGAAAATGCAAGTAGACTTACAATTTGCCTTTTCACCCTCGGTAATTCCTTATGCAGTCACCAAATGGTTCTTTACGTGGATACTGGTAACGCATGGTACAACCTCCTGTTTTCAGGGCATAGCACTTCAGAAACAGTGTGGGCTATGTTTTGTCTTTCATCTTGGAACTCAGCAGCTGCAATTAAACCAGAACAGGACATTACTGCTGATGCTAGTGGTACTAAATTCCTTTTGTGGAGGTGGAGAAATTGTGCTGCGGGTGTCTGTAATGATTCCTTCTGAATATCCACTTAATTCCTTCAGCCTTTTTAAAAGGCAAACTCTATTGGAAAGCAAAGCTCTTCATTGTGAAACATTCATCTCATTGAGCATCATACATGTAATTCTTTAGAGGTCACCTGCTGATAGTGTAACTCGTCAACACAAACCCATGTCCTGGAGAGTGGGCTTGGAACATAAATACCAAAAGGGTTTAGCAAATGCCTTTCTTCTTTTCAAAATTGTATTGTACCTTCAAATGCAAAGCAACGTTGGAGGTATTTCAGGTTAGAAGACGAAATTGGAGAGTATGGCAAATGGTGACTTTTAATTCAAGATCAAATAAAAGGCACTTTGGGTGGCTCCCTAGACCTGTGATGAGGTGTGTGTAGAGGATCTCCAATACCTGGAGCTCTCCTGCAGGGAGAGGACAGCTATTTGTGAGTATTTTTGGGCATCCTAGCAGACATCCAAGTACAGCAAGGACTAATCCAGTAGGTGTAGTATACAGAAGTGAAGGCTATTGTAGGTCTGCACTTCCTCTCTCACCGTTGAAAACCACTAATATGTATGTGTATAAAGCTTCTGTCACTTGCAGCATGTGGACACCAAAGATATTCAATGGGCCAGTTGTACTTCATGAGGGGTGCTTTCAATGCCCAGTTTTCTTCACTGAGGTTGTTGGTGTCCTGTCCAGCCATGTGCCAGGGTGTCAACAGGATCCAGGATTACTTTGTAATTACTCCCCAATTAAATGAGCACCTCCTTGTCAGCTTATATCACAGATTTGGACAGGAAAAGAAGCTGCAACCAAGCCTGTCAATTGAGTCTGTGTTGAGTGTGGGGAGGGTGTTAAGCAGCCACCCACGAGACCCCAGCAGTTCTTCCAAGTGTTTTAAGATGTAAAAGGAGGATTTGGAAAAGAGGGTGCCACAGAAACTGTCAGAGCAGTGCCATCAAGAAAGGGAAAATCACATCAGAGCCTGGGAGGTAGTGCTGGTAATGAGTTAATGCTGAGTGAAGGGAAACTGAGACGAGATTGTTGAGATTTATTTTTCATGGCCTGCCCAGCTTTTCAGTCCAAACCCTTCCAATTAATAAGCTAATGACAGCCTAGTCTGTCTGTTCAAGGAGCAAGAGAGAGATACTTGTGGTCACTGTGGGTTAGCATCCTCTTTAATTGATACAGTATATTCAGCTTCCAGACTACCAAGGTGGAAAGGATCCCATTTTAGGGCAGCTGGACTTGCTTTATTAGTAATCGTATTGCTTGAAAAAGCTGTATGTGCAGCAGTTTTCTGGCTGCTCTTAATAAACTATTAGTTATTAAATGATTACCTCAGTCCTTGTTACAGATAATTCCATTTAAATAAAATTCCTTGCATCGTGGACTCAGCTGTAGAATTTGTTGCAAGAACTAGCCAATCTGTCTCAGCAGTCCTGTACTGAATGTGTGGCATTGTAGTAAGCAGGTGCCATGGAGGGTTTGCTTTCAGGCCAGACAGGGAACACAGCCTGGCTGTGCAGTCTGAAGCCCAGAGGCACTGCTCTGTACATGACTACCAGAAGTGCAGTATTTGCAGCTGGGTAAATTGATTTTGTTTTCCAGCTGTGTATGATGTATTGTTTGAATATCCAGGCTTTCTTTTCTGGTGACTGGAAAGGGAATCCTGCTGTCATTTCCCTTACAACACCAGAAGAAAGCCTGGGCTAGCACCTATAGCTTTCAGCTTACTCAAGACCTCACTTTGCAGAGCACATGTATAGACAACATAAAACTGTGCTACTAGGCTGAGATTTGTGTGCTAGCAGGTCCATACCCTTCTTAACAGGAGCCAAACCTTTGTGGACACATCTCAACAGCAGAGCTGTGTTGAAATACTTGATTAAAATTCATCCCCCAGCATAAACACAAGGAAGGAGGGTGCCATGGTGGCTGTGAACACTGCCTCCCTTTGAGCACAGTGGTGGTGGTCCAGAGAGGCACTGCTCCAGTGAATTCTTTCTTTGACTGCTTAAGCCAGACCTTTCTTCTGTCAGAAAGAAGGCAAACAGCACTGCTCTGGCTCAGTTACAGCTCCTCCAGGGCTGTTACACAAATATGGCAGTCTCCTGGCTGTGTCAGAAAGTTTACATTCACCCATGGAAAGCAGGGCTATATGGAAGAGTGATTTAGCAAGGAGAGAAGTAAAGAGCATCTGTAAAGGTCAGATAAAACTGGAATGTCATTGCTGCAACCACAAAGAGATGAAACTGCCCATTTGGGTTTTTTTTAATATCTGTCATTTATATGGTTGTGGTAGCTTTGACATTTACATTGCTGAAATTGCTCAGCAGCTGAAGTGCCTTATGACTGTTTTCTTGCAGCAAAGAGCTCTCTAGATCTACTCCGAATGGTGTCACGGCACTGCTGCTTTCCAGGCAGAAGCATTCTTTAAACTTTAAAATATTGACTTACTGTCCCACTTTCCTAGGTTTCAGGAATATTGCCTGAGCCACTTTAGTTCCTGAAAGGTACTCAAATTGGAAAGGACAGCATGGACAGGAAAGGTTGTTGGCTTTCAGAAACAAAAGCAAATGTTTGAGAAGTACGAAAGAGTATCAGAGAGTGCATATGTGTATGCACAAATAATACAGGTAGGTTTGCAGTTGGCAGGACTGAGGGATACCTGGAAGGAGCTAGGTAGGAGACGGTATCTCATTAGAGTTTTGGCTGCAGGACCTTTAGCAGTCACCTGGCTGTTTTTTTTTAATTAACTCATGACTGGGCAAGGGCTAATACAGTGAAGAAGCAAGGACTTTTCATATTGTGTGAGAGAAAGGAAGTGCATTCCTATTAAAATAGGTATGCAGGTAGGCTTATAAAGGATACCCTAACAGTAAATATGCTGAGGCAGCAGAACAGTTAATCATATTTACTTGCTTTTAGTAACATTTGTTATTCTTTTTATTATCTGACAGGTTGTATTGTGGTAGAATATGAAGGTCCTATTGTTCATGCAGCACCCAACACACAAATAGCAAGAGTTGATCTTGGTGTCAGGGATCTTGCTGATGAAGCTGGGGTGTTTAAAAAAATATATATAAAAAAAAAGCAAGCTACAAATCATAGCTAGATGGGAGCAATAGACAGCAATAATGAGAAATGCATTTCCATGTGCATGCAAACTCACGCGTGCTCCTTCATCAGACATCCTCTATTGTGAACACTGAACAAGAGGCAGACCTGCAGGGGGGCCTTGGTGGTCTGATGTGTCCAAAAATGAAATTAAGTGTATGGAAAAATCCAAGGGCCAAGAAACACAGCTCTGTTTGCACCTCTTCTGCAGTTACCATAGAAAATTTATGGTGTGAGGCTTTTGCTGGTATGTTTTTATGCTATTATTTAACAGTAAGTAGTTTTCCACCTCTGAAATTTCCATAAGCCTCAAGATTGAGTATTTCTTTTCTTGTCTTTGGGGCAGGGAGTTAGAAGTAAGCAGGAGAATAATCTCCAGGATTCTGTGTCTGCAGACAGCAAGGAAGCATATCTGCTGCTTCAGAGCAGCTTCCCACCTGGCAGTGTATTTCTGCCCTCTGTACTTGGGTGCAACTCACCTCACCCCAGCAAATGCAGGTGGGGTGTTGGTGTTTTTTTTTATTGCCTGGCTGATCCCAGGGCTGGACCTGCACCAGAAAGTTGGCTGGCTGCTCTTGACAGGCCTTTCCACTTTTGAAAACTTGTTTGCTGGTGACAGGCAGCACATCAGGGCTTAGCAGCCACCCAAGCCAGTTGCCAGCATTATCTGTGACTCAGGGCTTGGGGAGGAGTGGCTGTGCTGCCCAGAAGGTGGATGGGGCGAGTGGGTGGTTTCGGTAGGTTTCCTAGAATAACAAAAAGTATCCTGTGCAGATGCGTGAAACCAAGGCAGTAAAAATGAGTCTAAACAAGACTGCCAGGACTACGAGACCCAGCGGGGACAGCAAAAATTTCGGCTCTCCCTTCTCTTGCCCCCCACCCCCCCCACACTTTTCTGCTGCATTTCTCTGGGCTTCTCCTATCTGTCTGTCAAATCTCTTTCCATTTTACTACTTTTAAGTAAGAAGATATTTTACCCCTATGCAGTATATGCAGCAACTGCAACATAAAACTGTTTTCTGATGATCGTGTTTTGATAGATGTTGCTCTGGGTTGGTCTGTGAAGAATATAGCTTGTGAGTCCCACTGCAGTTATTGAAAGTATTCATAATCCTACTTTCTTGTAAAATGGCCTAATGCATTCACACTGGGCTGCTGATTGTTGCTGTTTGCATATGCTGTTGTGCTACTCATGGTATTATGCTTATTGGAGTTCATGTTGAGCCTGAAGGATGCCTTGAAAAAATGTCTGCACATCTGGGAATTATCTAGTGGGAAGTGTGTGTTCTGTCTATCAACCCTTCATGATCCATGGTCTTGAAAAGCTGAGGTGTTGATTCTGCCACTCATGGCTAATGGCAATGTTTTGCAGAATTGTTTCACTGCAGCATGTCTAAGGTCATGATGAGATGGAGATGGCTCCAATAGAGAACCTGGAGTGCTGGCTCTGTGACTTTGTTTTCCTTCAAGCCCTAGGTGACTTTTGCAGCAATAAAAATACTTTCACTGATCTAGCTATCCTGCCAGGCTTTATAATAATGCAAAATTTAGAAGATTTGCATATCATTTCATCTGTGTTTATTGGAAATGTAGACCTGGTCACCCTCTTCCACTCTCAAACTGGGCAGAGGGATGCCCTGTTGAGCTCTGTTAGGATTATCAGTGATTTAAAGCAGAGCTTTCTGGTCTGCTTTGGGCTGATGGAAAACAAAACTAAAATTATTTCAGAGAAGTCATACAAAAAATAAAAGTGCAGCCTTGTGGCCTGTGAGTTAGATCTCAGGCTTCCTTTTCAAGTCAATACAAGTTTTGTAATGTCACCCAGGACCAGGCACTACCTCTAAGTATCTTGCTTTGTCTGCTTTCCAAATATGAGAAGGAGGTTCATGGACATCCACGATGTTTCTGACATAACATGCTCTCATATTGTGATATATGATGATGATGTAGCATTTGAAAGCATGTCTGCTCTCATTTGCCCTTCTGGAGGAGTGAAGTAACCTGGCAGCAAAAGGGAGCCAAATAAGTTAACCTTTCTTCTTATAATACTGCTCAGGCACTAGAATGAAGAATATAGGGCCAAAAGGATGTACTTCAGGATACAGGACCCTTTTTCAATTAAAATCACTTTTATTTGAAAAAAAAACAACTCACACCTCTTTTATTTCTCAGGGGATTATGAAGAAAAAGCAATAAAAGGTGCTTAATGTCTTACACTTCTTTTTTCCAGTCTTCCAAATCTGGGAGGAAACCAGGCCATCTTGAAAAAAGAGATCCCAGACTTTCACAATACATGCATGTGTCTAAAGGGCCATTGCCATGAAAGTATTTACAGCTGCACTGTTATCCTGCTCTATCCCACAGTCCCAGTGGAGAGCAAGGATAGAGCACAGCAGTGGGAAGCTCGACAGCTGTTGAGCAATGCTTTTTACAAGTAAAGATTCTGCCACACTATTTGTAGTCTGGCAAACTCAAATGAAAGCAGGTTAGTAGTGAAAACGCAGCTTTGATACAACTGAGAACAAGCCCTTTGCCATTCGGGGTAATGTTTCTTTTGAAATCCTGTGCGTGGTGTAAGCAGTCGTGAAGTATTTCTAAATTTTTGGCATGCTATTCTTCAGTATGAGTCCTTACTTCTGTGGTTCCCCAGTAGCCTAAGACAGAATGGCTGCTGTGGTCCACTCCACCCTCCTGCTTGGCCCATGTATGCCAAATTTTCTCCTGCAGAGGCTTGTTAGACTCTGCTGAACTGTCTCCATGCACTACTGAACAGAAGACTAGTCTTAAGAAAGTAAACAGTTCTTTGCTGGGTCAGTGAGTTGAATTGGCTCTCAGATCACATCTGGGAGAGGGAGGGAGGAGTTTTCTTGTAGTAGCACTGAGCTTGGTTATTTTTGAGAAACCTCACCCTTCTATTTAAAGAGTGATTGAGGGGTTATCAGGTTGTACAAAGGAAAGGGTTTACTTGGTGTCCTATTCAAACACTGTGAAATGCATTCGTTAGCACTTGAACAAACTTGTCCTCTTTAAAAGACCTGGTTTCTACCATTTACTCTTCGAACAGTAGTTTTGTGTCAAACAGCTTCTACGTCTTCAAGTTTGGCTCTATGATTCTCTCACCTGTTTAACTCTATGCCACACAGAGGTGTCTAAGGTGTTTTATATTTGCTTCTTTTGTTTTGACCATCAAATGGCAGCACTTTTCTCTTTCAGACCCTTTCACACAGTGCTCTTTTGAGATGATCCCTACTATCCCATCTCTTGGAAGAGGCGGTCTCTCCCCTGTCAGTGCCCCACATGCCCATTGTTCAGAGCATGGGCTTACAAATTGTAACCACAGAAAATGTGTCATGTCATCTGTTGTGGTGGAATTAATTTCTCTCATATGAGAGGTCCTTTTATCCTGACCACTTGAGATCGGAAGGTGCTTTCAAAAAAGAGTTTTGTTTAGCCTGAGTACTACTGGCTATGTTGTGGTTTGTATCTCTGTCCCACACTTCAAAGTCAAATTATTTTTCCAGTGGTGGTGCACAGTATCACTAATTACAGAGTGGCTGTGATTTTTATTATTGAGATGGCTGCAGTGGTGCATCTGCCAGAGACTCTCAAATAGTGGGAGTTTGGAGCTGTGCTAGACAGTAGTGTTGCTAAGTAATCGTTACTTATATCCTTTCTAGGACCTGCACTTCTTCTGAAATGAGTGATAATAGCATCATTATTCAGAAAGTATTTACTCCTTCACATGATGGGGGAGGGGGAGAAGGTGGGACAGTCACAGGGTAGGGAAGTCTACTCAGCAGCTAGTGAGTGAGAATGGAGGCAGCAGGACAGACACTACTGGGATGTGGTTAATGTGGCTGAGGAGCTCAACATGTTGTCCCTTACTGTCTGTCTGAGGGTTGCGGTGTTTGCTGGGACGGAGTAGACCAGAGGCAATTGGATGTATAAGAATGGTTCTTTTTTTTCTCAAGCACCTGTCTAGCAACAAGAAGATCTGAAATGCTGTTCTCTGTTCTCCTTCATATTATGTTAATATGTGTCATCTAACATCGCTGGAGTCCCTAGCAATCTGAGCATGCTTTAAAATTGGTTTCGAGGTATTCTAAACCAAACAGAAAATGAGAAGCCTCTCCAGAAAATCAGATGTGCTGGAACTGTAATGTGACAGTCTGACTCAGACTCCCTCTTTTATGGGAACACCCTGCAACTTCTTTGAATATCTAGAGGTGCTATCCCTTGTGGTCCACAAGGACATTGTGTGGAAAGGTGATAACCTAACAAGATTTGAACCTTTGTCATGGTACCTAGCAGCACTGCTTTGGTTGTGAACTGTTGTTTTGTTTCTGTGAAGATTGTTAACTGCTTTTTTTTTTTTTGCTTTCTTTCCTATGTTTTAGACATTTACAGCATGGTGTAATTCTCACCTCCGCAAGGCTGGGACACAGATTGAGAATATAGAGGAAGATTTCAGGGATGGTCTTAAACTCATGTTACTTCTGGAAGTCATTTCAGGTGAGAGAGGTTATGTGTGGTGTTCTCAAGTTCTCAAGCATCTTTGTGCTGAAATCCGTCCTCCTCCTCCTTTCTTGCAGAATACGGACTGCAAGGGCTGTAATGCTGCAGATCTTGCTTCCTGATTCAGAACAGATTTCTCCCTAATGAATATCTGTCTCCAGCAGTGACCATTAATGTACTTTTGAAATGTACTCCAAAGCTCATGGCCTGTGCAGGCTGCCCACTGTGTTCCTGCTCCTGCCGCTCAGCTTTTCTCTGCCTGTCAGGAATGCACTGCTTCCTGTGAAGGCTCAAGCAATGGCTTTTACTGCTTGGCAGGGCTGATGAAACAGCTCTGGGAAGTGTGGGAATGCTGCACTGGCAAATCATACCAAAGCCACATGGCAGTGGGAGTACGATAGAAGTTATTTGAAGAGAGGAGTCAAACCAATAAATCTTTTGTGTTCTTCAGTTTCAGCTGTGACTGAAGTCATTCCATTCTAGTTTTAATCTGAACTCAGTGCTCAAACCTTCATGGGAAAATAAAATCCCCCAGAAAAGCAAAATCTCAAAAAACTCAGTCTGAAATAAAAGCAGTGGCATGAACAAATTAGGTTGTATTTGTTTTTACTCCGAGTCACAAATGTCCCACTACTAGATAGATATCTCCCAGGGATTGTTTCATATAAACAGTAATCCCTTTTGCTGTGCTGTTGAAATAAATACCTTAGTAAAGTGTTGTGGGAGGCACTAAGAGAGAGTAAGACTGTATGTGTGAAACTGGGACTGTATGCTCACAGACTGTCTTTTGGTGGCTTTTGAGCCAGTTACAGCAACCCAGTGACTTGCACTCCTGACCTTGGTGCTTGTTCCAAAATGGCCATGATAGAAGCACTCGGACTGCCTTCCCTCTCTCCCTTCTTTTCTTTCCTTCCCCTTCCTCTTTGCCAGTTTCTGCGAACGTGCTATCACTATACTGTCAGTGTTTTTCAGAATTTATGAATATAGAATGAAACCTCAGGGGTTTTGCCCATGCTTGTGGTTTGGAGGAATCAGAGTTCAAAACACTATCAGAGCTTTGCAGCATGCACATTTTTTCTCCAGTGCCTGTAAGAAATGAGGTAGCAAAGTCATATTGGTTTATTTTCTGTATTTAGGTACCTTTACAGAGGCAGGGCTGCAGCCTGGACACCAGGGCAGATGGGCCTTGATGGCTTACTTTCTAATCACTGGACTGGAAGAAAGGGGAGAGAAGTATGTAGAGAAGAGGGCAGATGAGGCTCAGTGCTAAAGCAGGGGGTCTCCTGTCTCACACTGCTTAATTTCCTTGCATTGTCTCCCACTCTTCCTCTCCTATAGTCCCTTTGAGAGCCCACTGGCAGGGCCTGTCAGATCTGCCTCAGTTTGAGAAGAAGCAAGTGGCTTCCAATTGCACAGGTGGTGTGGGCAGAGCATGTACCTATCCCAGTGCAGAGCAGCTCTGTGCCTGCAACTTGCTGCTAGATGAGTGGGCAAATGCACGGAGAGCAGCTGGGGACTGCATCCCACCAGAGACCATGGTCCTTCACACACGTAAGACTGAGCATCCTTTCCCTAGAGACAGCAGAAGGTAGGACAGCCAGGCACCCTCTTAGGCGATGACCAAATTTACAACGTAATCGTCACCGCACATGCCTTCGTTATAATTTTCTTTATAGTAATGCCTATTATAATCGGAGGGTTTGGTAACTGATTAGTACCATTAATAATTGGTGCTCCCGACATAGCATTAAGTTCTCCTAAGTACAGTGGCAAAAGAAGATAAATTTAGCACTTTTTTTCCCCATTTCATTTCTGTCATTGGCAGTTCCATTATCAGTTGTGAGCCCCACTGATCATATAGATCATATAACTGCTGGCTATACTAGCAGCCCTTTTGGTCTGTAGTTAGGGAAGCACCAGCCCATCTGAGGAGCAGCATGTGGGGGTCTCCTGATGTTTGGCAAGGGCTCGTCTGTAAGTTCTTGCCATGGTTCCCACTCATCATCTGCCAAAAGGGTGAGTCCCTGGAAGACTATTAGCCCTCTAGTTCCAGCTTCTGGCCTTGCCTTTCAGCTCTTGGCTCACACCTTCCTCTTCACATATACTGGGGAGCTGCAGAGCTGCTGATGGGAATTTGGCATGAGCAGGGTTACTCTGTGAGACTGATATCCTCTAACCCAGAGGATGATGGCCAGAAGAGCTTTCAGCCATGAGAGTGCTGGTCCAGGTTGGCTGAGAGCCATGCAGAGCTGAGTGCCTCCTCCACCTGGCTGTATGGATGGGATGTGTGGAAGTGAGGGAGGGAGCACTGTCTCCCTCTGCCCCTGCTGTGGGGTGGTTGCTCCCACCCTGCCATGGTAGGAAGGATGGAGCCTGCATGAGGGAAGCTACTGGAGGCCCTATGGTGGAAGAGGGACTTTGTCCCTGGGACTGTGGGAGACCTGTTTCAGGGCAGACCTCATGTGTGTCCTTGGGAGCACATTGCTACCAGGCAGCTAGGGCAAGTAGGAAGCAGTTTTCCCATTTGATGCAGTTTCCCAAATTGGGAAGCAGTGATGATCTGCAAGAGGAGCATGCTTCAGTTTTAGTCAGCCTAGTACCTTCTGGCAGTGAGCTGTGCTGCTGACAGGTCCTCTTTCAGCTGCACCAGAGCCCCTTGGTTCCCCAATCTCTGTGCAATGGCAGAAGTTCCACAGACAGTCCTGGGACTTCCTTATTGCAAGTCCTCTCCCGCTGGAAGTAACAACTGCAGCCTCCCCTAGAAATTGCCCCAAAAGATACAATTCCATTTTTCACCATGTGTTTCCTTCCCCAGAGAAAGCCATTTTAAAAATAATACTACAAGACTGAAAAAGGCTAAACTGACATTTAGTACTTTCAAAATAAAGTTATAAGACTCTTTCCCCCCCCCAACAGAAGGAGGGACTAATTGAATTTTTTCCTAAATGAACTTGTAGTAAACAACTTCTATGCCAACACATCCTTGCATTGTTTAGCGTTTAAAGTACAGCCTTGGGCTAGTACATGAGGATCAGAGAATGGAAGCGAGTAGACCGTTTTCATTGTCTCAGCTGGGAGAAGTACTGAGAAATAAAGCAATGATGCAAATAGCTGAAAGTAGAACATATTTCTAGCAGGCTTCCTTTTAACAGTCTACATCATTAATAATATATGACATGGAACCAGGTGATGCTTTTTTCTGGAAAACTAAATTTGTAATAAAGTCCAAGTCTGAAGGAAATAGCCACTTGGTTTTGGAACTTAAAAAGTACACAAAAAAAGGATTCTAATCTGAGAAAGGGAGGCTGCAATTTTGCAATCACCAGCATTGCTGTCAGGGGGAACATTCCTGCTCTTCCCAGCCTCAGGGAGAGCAGTTCAGCTGCTCTCCCCCTATATTGGCATTGCACATGCGGCCACAAGGTGAATTGGATCAGCTTGCTGTTCCAACTGAAACCTAATCGCTTATCTTTATTTTTGTTTTTGCAAGGCTAGTTTACAGTCACATGGGCTGAAGAAAATGGTTATTTTTTAGCTGGCTCAGCCCATTTGTTGACATTTGGTAGCATAAGTCTGCTTAGGTTTGTTGTAAAACTAAACGTATAAATGTCATTGTGAAACTGTCACAAAAAATGCTTCAACTGTTCTTTAGAATTACTAGCATTGTCCAAAAATAAAGCAAGGTACCATGATGTGTACTTAAGGTTCCATTAAAGTAAAAGAGATTTTTTTTTTTAATCCTAGGATGGAGGTAGGAGCATAAAATACATTTTTTTACTTAAATTGCCAGAAATCCATGTTCCATTTTGAAAATTAATCTCGTTTTATCCTTAAGTGTAAGAGCTAATGACACCAGCCTACAGTAACCACTGAAACATTTCTATAGGATTTTAATTTCCAGCCTTTTTTTCTTGTAGGGCATGGTTATGGAGATAATATTTTTTCTGTTTTAGCTTTTCCTCACACCTGTGTTGGCAAACAAGACAAGTACTTTTCTTTCTCACACTTAAGCATTGAATAAAGGTTTTGAGTTAGCAGGCATTGGCTTAAATATTCAATTCAAGATACAGCAGGAGACTTTTGGAACTGAGTAGGTCAGGTGAGTAATTACTTGCCTAGACTTGCCTATTTGATCTCTTTTTAATTATAACTTTTTTTTTTTTCTAAAGTGCAAAACATACTTGGACTTTCTTTAGATCTTTTTTGTGTTCTGGAGCTTGTGATCTGAAAGTGGACATTCTGTTCATTTTTGGTGTTGTGTGTCACACACAGATGATTCCTGATATCGCATCTAATTATATTTCTAATAGAGGTTCCTTTGAAAAGCCCACCTGTCCGTCCAAGCTTTAATTTGCTTACTCTGAGTGTTGGGTTATTGTTAGTAAAAGTAGACTGTGAGCATAATTACAGGCAGCCTATCAGGAAGGACATGACTGCACTTAATGCAACTCTTTCAAATAAATACAGTCAGGAAAATGCTTTTCCAAGTCTTTCAGCTTTGTTGCAGTCAGGAACTGTTGTTATCCTAAGACTGATTTCTATCAGAGATTAACCTGCTCTTACCTCAGGGCTGGGCTGCTTCCTTCTCTGTGCCTCATTATAAACATTTTAAATGAACGGCTGTGTAAGAGACCTTGTGTAGAGTTAGAAATACATCAAACTTAATGGAAAGGAGTTGAGATGACAGTCCTGACAGTTATAAAGCCACTTGCCAAAGAATTATTTTATTTCCTGAAAGAGGCAGTTTTGGCCATTTGGTGTCGAGACCAGAGAGGTAGGAGGTTTGTTTCTTGGATGGGGGTAAGAAAAGGCAAGCTATAAGATCACCCTCATATTTAACTGTAGGGACTTCCATGGAGAGATTTGCTTTGTAAATTGGATGTTGCAAATGCTGGAGGAGACCTCCTCACTTGTCTTTGTCAGGGAGGGAAATTTGTGCTGTTTCCAAGCATCCTCCTCATCTGTGGTTCGTGAAGGTTAGTTCTACTGCCTAGCTCAGAGGGGTTTCAGCTGACCTTTTCTCTGCTGATACAAACCTGCTCTGAAAAGGTGAGGTTCTGACAGGTTCTCTGTTACTAACTTATATCTGATGCAACAAAAGGTACTTTTCTGTCTTTCTAGGGCTGTCCAGGGCTGTGAGTGTGGTTGTCCTGAAAGGATGCTCTCTACCTGGCTGAGCCATGGGAGCCACCAGCATGGGAAACACTCACCAGGGAAAAACAGGTTCAGAATTGTTTTGTAACGTTTTTTTTTCCCTCTTTTCTTATTAGGTGAACGTTTGGCTAAGCCTGAAAGAGGCAAAATGCGAGTGCACAAAATATCCAATGTGAACAAGGCCTTGGATTTCATTGCCAGCAAAGGAGTCAAACTAGTATCTATTGGAGCGGAAGGTAAGGAAACCAGCTGGTTTGTCTGGGCCCAAGCTATGCTTAGTCATTATCTTTCTTACTGGCTGCATGTCATTTCCCTTTGCACCTCCCTAGCCCTACCGTGTTCTTGTAGAATAAGCCATCGAGTTAAAAATGGGATATGGTAGGCCTTGACTCTGGATTTAAATCCTGCCTTCACACCAGACTGCTAAACCTGATTCCCACTTGGGCTTATGGATCAGGTCCTCCTGCTTTTCTTCTGGTTTTCATGAGTTAAGGAAAACTTTGGGCAGTGGCAGAAACAAAATAATTGAGATATTTCTTTCTCAAATGAAGAAAAGTCTCAACTGAAGCATAGCAGAAGGAAAGTATTTAGCTAGTTGCAGAGCTGCTGGGGAAGATCGCCTGTTGCTGTAGGACACTGCATGGGTCAAAGCCGGGTGCAGTCCCCAGCATAGGACAAAGACCTCAGAGATTCCAATTTTCAGGGCTTCCAGTCTTCTTTTTGTGCACCCCAGAAAGCTGGGTGCTTGAAGCTTGTGTATTGTTGTGTAGAGATCATTGTGGGCAGCACCAAGGGATGCCCCCAAGAAGAACTTTGCGGATCATGCAGAAAGCAGGCCGCAGGCAGTTGTGTAGGATTTCTGTCTTTTTAGCAAAGATGGTGGGTGTTTTGCAGATATGTCACCCAAGACCCAGAAGGGCTTGCAGGTTTTTCTGACGTTTGTTTTGCTTTGTTCTGGATCTGTGTGTAAATGCTGCCTATGGACTCAAGTTGTCACTTGCTGTGGAAACACTCTGCTTCTATGGTATTTCTAGGTTTGTATTTACAGTGACCGTGGAAAATGGGGGAGGTTTGTTATCTCCACCTTGCAGATGGAAATACATGGTTTCTCTAGGGAAATTCATGACACAACCGGGAAATGAGCCCATGATACTGTTCTGGATGAGCACTCCTCCTTTGGGAGGGTCTTGGAGCTACGGGGCTGAGCCCTGCCTGTTCTCAGCTCATGAGGTCAGTGCAGTCTCAGTGTGCTGTCGCCAATTTTGGCCTTTCAGGATGCTCTTGGGGCATGTCCAAGACATGTACCCACTCTATGGTTCACTTGTTCCACGTTAGATCAGGCAGAATACCTCTGTCACTGCAGGTGCTTATGTTTATCTTACCGAGACCTTTACCTCAACATGCTGCTTTAAATTCATGGAGACTTTGTAATAATTTGGAACTAGTGTCCAGGGACATTGCAGACACCTCTTTACTGTGTTGGGTATAGAAGAGCAAAATATAAGAGTGAATGGCTGAATGATATTGATATTTTCCATGCAAACCAGTGGTAGCACCCTGAGGCTATTTTTGGCCCTGAGTATTGGTTATGTAGCGCAAATACCTATCTAAGGTCATTTTTGCCTTTAAAAAAAGACTGATGTCTGATCATTATATTGATGATACTATTGTATCATCCAGTGTCTGATAAAATAGTCCATCTATGTGGGACCATTTTCAAGCTAGAAGTTGGACCTGGAGTGAGAGGTCTTCCACCTTTAGACAGCTCCTGTTGTCATTTGGATCTCAGACAGACATTTGAATCCTTCTGGGAGTCTAAAGCATGTGCAAAGTTTACCTTTCTTTCCTGCTCTCCTGCTCTATTCCCCTTTTTTATTTTCCTGATTCTGCGCTCCCTGGCACTAGTTTGTCTTTTCCTCTTTTTCTGCTGGATTTTATTTTTGCTCTCTACTCCTTAGTCAGCTGTGACTGTACCCTCAGAGCACGTAGAAATTATTTGCAAGTAAAATGATCTCTGACCAAAGATCACTAGGGCCCAGTTATTCAGTATGGTTTCGTAGCAGTTACCCTGTTCAGAAATAGACTCTGAGGTGCCATTTTGAGACAGAAGTATGTTTCATATCAGTCTGAATGGTGATCCTGTCCTCCCCTGCCAAATGTTTCCTGGCTTTCCTTTGTCCTGTTTCCTATGTGGCTACATGGTGAATACACATGGGTTTCTTTATACTACCAAAAGTAGCACGGCACTGAAGTTTAGACTAAGGGTTAACTTTGATTTTTATAGAGAGTGCTTGGGCCTGTGCAGTGATGCCAGCTCAGGACATGTAAGTGTGATCACATCATGGACTCCCCAACACCAGTGCTTACCCTGCACACAGACTGAGCCCAGGCCACTCTGGTTGTCAGCAAGAAATATAACCTGGTGCAGAGGCTTCTGCCCAGCCCATCTAGGTCTTTGGTGTACAGTAAATTGCACATCAGCTATAAAAATAGACTTTTGCTTTAAACAGCACAGCAGTTAATTCTGTCCGCAGAAGGGATTATAAACCTTCCTGGAGCATAAATTTTAAGGACTTACTTCCAGACTTTAGGAAGACATCATGCAGCAGCAAGCTAGAAGATCAAAACCAATGAGTCAGTCATAATTCTGCACCAAGAAAATAAGCTGTAGATGCCTCAATCAGATTGGACTGATGTAGGAAGTTTTCTAGGTGGCTTTTCTCCCAGAGGAGAAAACCACCATCCAGCAGCAGCGTAGTGGTACTGTCTAGGACAGCACACTCCTTACCTCAGGGTGTCTTGCTCCATCTCTGGGTATCTGCTGGGCAGGCAGATCTGTATCTGCAGGCCAGCTGTAGTTCTCTGCACACATTGGCCATCAATGTCCTGGCTTCTATTTATTTATTTATTTATTTATTATTTTTATTTTATTCTAAACACTTTGTTAACCAGAGTGCATAGAATCGAAGTAGTTCTAGCATTCAGCATATAAATGTAAATCTGGATCAAGGAAGACACTAACCTGGTGCAGCTTCCAAATGGTTTTCATCTGCTTTGAAATCTCACTGTCATCTGACACCTCAGAAGCCTTCTTTTGATGTGATAGATTCCATTGTAATGTCAAATGATCCCGGGATTTAACAGATTGAATAGGTCAAGTATGTGACCCTAAAACTGTTTTATTTTTAATCTGTGTAGAAAGTTGCTGCTTTCTTAAAAAGATCTGGTTCCCTTCAACATACAGATAACTTTGAATAAACTGATCCCTATTCTCACCTGTGAAAGTGAAAGGAAAAATAAAACTTAGAGATTTCAACATTTGTAGAAGTCCCATCTGAGCAAAACATCTACTGAAGCACCAGGCAGTGCAAGCAGACACAGTGGACAGTGGGGGAAAATAGGGTCCCTCCATGTCAGTGAGTGAAACACAGCACTGTATTTGTCCCTATGTCCTGTCCACTAACAGTTAGGGACTCCAGAGGTACACCCTTAACAACAATGCCAGCTATCTGTCCTTAATCTGACTGGACCATCATTAGCAACTTGCTTTCTGAAGATAGGGTCATGGATACTTGTTAGGATAAACAAAATGCAGAACAGCCTTGATTTATGTCACCGTTGTTGTTCTATGTCTCCAATTCCCAGATCATAACACTATCCTACCAGTTGTTCATACCCTGCAACAACTTCTCTCCATAGGTAACCAGAGGCTGTGCTCTCATGGGCAGCTCAGAAGTAGCTGGGGGGGATAGCAGTTTCTATATTGTATTCTGCTTCTAACTACCCAGGCCATGGCAGAAAAGTAATCTTAATAATCTTTGCATTTTTCAAAATGAGTTCATGCATTTAAAAAAGGTGGTGGCATTTTAAAAGGCACATCTCTATAGCCAGCCAGGCTTCCTCCTGAGGGCTGGATATTTGTCAGATCCTTAATTGTTTGTCAAACAAGTGGATGAGAGTATTGTAGTTTTTACATACTTAGTTCATGTTATTTGGTACAGTAGTGGGAGGTAGGTGGAAGCATATTCATTGACACAAAAAATTTCCTTCCAGTGGACACAGATGCCTCACCAGCTTTAGCCAGCTTTAGCCAAGTTGAATGTAAATCACATTAATAACATGTGCTTGCTGCTGCTGTTCAGACAACAGCTGCTAGTGGTGGAGGAAGTGCAGACGGTGCTTGCAGAGATCCTGCCTAGGAAGAGCACTTGGAAAGCACAGTCAGGCAGAAGATACTGTCTGATTGCTAGCCTTTTAATATGTGAATTGCTCTCACATTACTGAGCATTCCTTATATCAGCAGGGAACAAACACAGTATCTTTAATTAAACATTACATTGTTCTAGCTTTGTAGTGTTACATTCAACTTTTTAACACTTCCTGTGGAGTTTCTTTTTCTTCATCACCAGGAAGCAGAAAGCCTCATGCAAACCTGTTTTGCAACCACGTTTTTCACTTTTGTTTCTTGGCCATATTCCACTATATTAGAAAGAAACTGGCAGCAGCTGAAGAGTGCTGAAGGGATCCTCAAGGAAAAGGAGGTTAGCATTGGGGAATGCAGGGGTGGAAAACCAAGTAAGTGAGGGCCAAAGAGCATAAGGCCTTTCTGATCAGGCTGCCTGAACTGTAATCAGGTTGCCAGGAGTTTTTTAGCACTAGAAGTGAAAAATGCTTACCTACTTCCAACAAATAATAAAAATTCTGTCAACTCTATTTAAAAGAGAGAAAAAGAAAAAGACTGGGGATTGTGTGGCTTGTTAAATGTGCATCCTGGGATGAATCACTCAGTAATCTCACTGACATCAGTATCTGCTTGGTAGGTGGTGAATTTTCTCTATATCAAGAAAAAGAAAATGATATATAGAGATGAAACAGTAGAAATACTTTGTATTTCTTCCAGAGCAGCTTTGTTTTGGTTCACTGCTAAGGAATAATCAGATGGGAGCAGGGAGTACATCTTCCTTTTTAAATGAGTAATGTAGTGAAGAGGACTGGGGAAGAAGGGGTGCTTCCACCTTAACTCCACCAACTAACTTTATAAAATTGGAATTTGACAATGTAACCAGAGCAGAGTGCTGAGTTCTTATGCCACATTAGCAATTAGAGCTATCTGGTTTTATGTAAGTGTCTTGACCTTTATTTCTAATTAAAATCCATGGAACAGTAATATTAATTACCTGTTTCAGCTCACTGATTGATTTATTAGTGTTCATGAAGCGTTTTCAGCATTAAAGTATTGTCATCAGATTTTAATCTAGCCCATTAAAATAGAGAGCTCTATTTAGTTTCAGATCTTAAATATATCCTAGGGGAGTCCTGCCAACTGCTGTGGTTTTTAAAAGCATTGGGTTTTTTGTTTTTTGAAAATCCCCACAAATATCTATCACATGAACGAAACAAGCAAGCCGAAAACATAGATGCTTTCTTATATATTTTAGCTGCAGTATCTCAAGTATCTGTAACAATAGTAAGGATTTTCCTTTAAGTTGATGGCAGTGCTTTTTTGTAGGGGCAAAAAATGCAGGAAGTGCAGAACTGAGTATACTTGCCATCACATGGCATTTTCTTACATCAGCCTAGCAGACAACCCCCTGACCCTAAAATGCCTGTAAAAAATTAATTTGTGAGAAAACTGTCAACAGGCAAGCGTAGTTTTTTTATGCCAGCTACAGTAAGTGTAGCTCTTTTGTACTGCAGTGAAAAGTTGTTGGCTGTTTAATTCTGGGCAAACTGATGCCCCACCATGGTATGTATGTGTACTCTGAAGTGCAGAAAGGAGCAAACACAGGCGTTTACTGCTGTAAAACAAGGTGGCATGTCTTGTTTTCTATCTTTTACATCTGTAAATCCCTAATGGAGGTTTGTGTCAAAGGACAGTGGAGCTTATCATTCTAATTTACACTGTAAGTTGTGTGACATGTATCAGTAAATCACAAGCTTTCGGGAATTTGGACCAGGTAGACATGGTACCTAAAAAGATGTGTTTGGGGTGTGTGCTGCTTGTCTGTTGGTTTTGAATACAAGACTCACATTTTGAGGTTTTTTTCATAAGAAGAAAAGGGGTATTTTTAACAGCTTAAAAGGAAAAATTCAAATATTGTTTCTTTTGTATCAGGATCCAGACAGGTGACAGTTGCCTATACTGCAACTTCCTACTTGTCCCAGAACACAATTTGTTGCTGCTGGGCAGCTTTATGGAAACAGTGGCACAGAGGTGTCTACAGGAGTACAAAAGGTTTCTGACAGCCTTCTCGGGACTTGAATTATTCTGCCTCCAAAGAATGGGTTGATTCTAACCATTTTCTTGCTGAAAATACTCTTAACTTGTCAGTTGTTTGAGAAAGGTCCTGCAATGCAGAAACCTGCTAGAGAATGAGTAGGAGGAGGCAACTCAGCTAGTTTCACTATACAAAAATGTGAAGGCTGTAAATTCTGTAACGTGTGTATATATATCTCTCTGTGAAATTTTTGTAGATGCTGAGTATCAGCACTTAAGACCCATCTGCTCACTGTTTGGACTGTTTGGCTCTAGTCTATACATCGTGGAAGCCCCTTTCTGGGCCAGCATTGGCCCAAATGCCTCCCACCAGGACCTTGATCCCCATCCTAAACAGACTCTACCTCACACACACAAGCAGTCACCTTGTAAAAGCTCCAAGTTGTTGACCCTTGCTCATTTATATTGTGGAGTCCAGTGAGCAATAAATCACAATCTGCTTAACATCATAGTTTGTTATGGTCTGTGCAGACTGGTCAGCAGGAGTCTTTGCTTCCACTTCCAGCAGGATGCATGTACTTTGAGAAATGCTCTGTTGTGTCTTTGGCAGTTACAAGACTGAAAGAAGTCCTATACAGGCAGTCTGATGTATTTAGGCTTGTTTGAAATGGCAAACGTTTAGGCTTGCTTGAAATTAAAATATTGATGTCACATGGTTTTCTTAGTGGTATCTTGTTCACAGGACAAAACTAGCTGTCAGAGCTCATCTGCACTGGGAAGTCTCACTGGTTCTTCTGGTATGATTATGCTTGGGCAGTTATATAGGTGACTTGGAGGAGACATAGGAGAGTAAGAGAAGGAAGGCTTTTTTTTTTCTCAGTTTGGCTTCTATGACTTCCAAGGAATTGTAATTAAACCTGAACAAGGTGTTTTTAGGCCCCTGTGGGAAATTACACTGATCTAAATTGGTCCTTATTCCTGATCTTTGGAATCATCTGTGTCTGTTTTATTCTCAGTATTATACTGCAAGAGAACCAGTCTGAGTACTGGGTACTGAGCTGTACCAGCAGAACATCTGGGAAGGCAAGGAAAAACAGTTTTTAGCAGGAATGCCAGTTCTCCCATCTGCAAAAAGAAATGCTCCCCAATGCTCCTGTTTTACAAGGATTTGTATTTGCAGTTTGATGTCTTCTATTTCTTCTCTTTCTACCTTTTTTTTCCCATAGAAATTGTGGATGGCAATGTTAAAATGACCCTTGGAATGATCTGGACCATCATCCTTCGTTTTGCCATTCAGGATATCTCAGTTGAAGGTAAATTTTAGTTCTTTCCAGCCAGTGTTCAATAATGAACAACTAAATGGTTTTGCTACTTAAAAGGCCCAAAATGTGCTCTTAAGTGAGTCACTGAAAGATCCTTGGAAGCTACCCTTCCCACACTGCCTTGTCATGTCAGTGACATTTATGGCCAGGTTCAGGTATACTGAGAAGAATTTTTCACATCCTTCTCTTACGAGAGATTTCAAGGGTAGCTCAAAAGGATGACTAAGCCTGAAAACCAACTTTAATGTTGGAATCTGTTGGATTTCTTGCAGACTGATTCAGGCACTAGCACTGAAAATGGACCTATCTCATACAAGTCCTACAAGACTCTCTGGTCTCAAAAGGCTATCTCCATATTACTGAAACTCATTAAGAAAATAATAGTAACAAAGCTATCCCAGTAGACTCTTCCAAACAAGAAATTTTCTGACAAGTGAAATTAAATAAAGCACAATTCAGTGCAGTCTCTACCAAAGAGAAGTTGATGATTGTTTTCTAGCATATGCTCCAGAGGCTCCTGTTTTCTAAGAAAATGAGTTCATTGCTGTGTTTTCTTTCTTTCACCAGAAACATCTGCTAAAGAAGGACTTTTGTTATGGTGTCAGAGGAAGACAGCCCCCTACAAAAATGTAAACATCCAGAACTTCCATATCAGGTGAGTCACAAGCAAGAACTTAGCTTTACAATCTCTATTATTTTCCTATATCTCTCAGTGTATTCAAGAGTGTTCTTGACAGACCTCCCAAGGCAATGCATATGTGCATTACATAGTAACAGTGTAGTCCAGAGAGATGCCTAGGAAATTAAAGGCAGAGATTCTAAGAGGATCCGAGTACCTATATCCCAATTCCTCATTCTGGTTACTATTGCTGCTTTCATGAAGTTCTTCAGACCATTGGGTCCTCTGAGAGCAGTGTATGTGCTGTGGGCTAAGCAAGAGAGCATTTGCACTGTGAAAACTCAAAACACTTTAGGAACCAAGAAAAAAGGACTGCACCCAGAGCTTTCGTAGTATGGAAGAGTTGGGAAGGCATAAGAGGTTTTCTTGCTCTGGTCTTTAGTATTTCCAAACTGGCAGATGTTCCAGTGAAGATTCTGCATAATGGTGCTTTTCCAGCACATCTTGGAGAGTTGAATATATATATGAATATATATGAATCATATAAATGTAAAGCACTTTTAAGAGCTTAACTACCATCCATGCTAGCCAGTACTGTAGTGGAGCTAGCTGTGGACATTTGCCCTTTCCCTAAGGAGTGCATTTATTCCTTCTTTAGGGCTTGTGTCTACACCTTTTTTCAACCCTGAGCTCTGTACCTGTCCTCACATGGTCCGCAAGATATGCACAGAGATTTCAGCACAGAGAACTGCCAAAAAGGAGGTGGCAATTCAATGGGCAAGTCCTAATCACAGTGGATTTTTGTAGGGAGTGAAAGGAATCTTTGTTGTAGTCTCATGCACATACAAGACAATCCCTCCTTCCCAGCACTTACAGAAGCACTGTTAGTTAGAAACTAAACCAGAATTAGTTGTCCCAATGCCTTCCCTCATGCTCATCACTGTGTGTCTCCCTGGCTGAGCAGTGTTCATTGTTCTCTCTTCTGTCTCTCTTGTAGTTGGAAGGATGGCCTTGGTTTCTGTGCTTTAATTCATAGACACCGTCCAGAGCTCATTGACTACGGGAAGCTACGAAAGGTACAACTCAATTTGTTTGTCAGAACAGATGCTTGGCTCCTTTGAAGTAAAGAGGGAGAAGAATTAGCTTGATAAACATAATTGGAGAATTTCAGCACAAGCTGGCAGTTGCAGGACTGGGGGGGGGAGGAAAGAGGGATGAATCAGTACATTCAGGCTTCTTAGTGAAGCATGAACTTAATGAGCTTCCTGCTTGACTTTTCCTGCTTTCAGACTGCTTTGTGTGAGACACACATGCCCCAATCCCAGCTGATGAGCAAAAGCTGGCAAACTCAGTAATACCAAGTGTGAGACTAGTTCTATGCTAATGCCACAGACTGGTGAGACAAATCAGACTTAAAATTTCTGTGGATAGAAACCCGTTAGCTGTGTTCAAGTACAATAGCTCATTGAAGAGTTTGTGTCCCCTCACTGGACACTTATCACATGCTTCCAGCTTAGCACTGAGTCATCTGCAGTAGTAGGCTTCTCCTAGCATGTAGGTACCGGGTGCCAGAAATACATTTGTCACAAAGCTCAATTTTACTTTAAAATTGCCACTGGTAACATGATATCAAGCTGCTCCAAAGTTTGCTTCCAGTGTTTTTTGGAGACAAGATTGTTAAGTGGATGATGAGAATAACCATTCAGTGGTTTGTGCTTCTAGCAGTGTCTTGACCCAGCAATGCAATGGAAGATCAAACTGGATTCTTATCCTGCAGTATGCTGAGATCCAGTTTCACTGTATCTGTGTGCATGTGGAATGAAATGCCACCAAGAGCATAATTCATGTGTCGTTACTGGGTTAACACAAAAAGTTTGTCCATCAGATCTCATGGGCTGGGTGTTATAAATGCGTACGTGCTAGCTAGAGAAATAAACGTAGAAGCCCATCACCAGTAGACCTGGGCTCTTTGATCACTGTGAGAATAGACAAAATGTAAATGACCTAATCAAATTAGCTGCATGCCTGTTCTGCTTTTCAATAACCTTTTAGATCTTTACTCTCTTGCAGAGCAGTTAATTATATTATCTGATCAGTTTTAGTGTCTGGAGTCAGCATATGGTGAATAAATGGGGGGGGGGGGGACTGTACCTGTTTACATAAACAACAGCAATAAAAAAAGGAATTATTAGGGTGACGTTTTCAGTGCCCAATCTTGGGAAAATAAAGCAGCTAAGCAATGTGTGTCTGACAAACCCAGCCAGCTAAATGTTACGGTGCTCTCTGTTATCAAAAAAGCCCTAGGCCAAACCCAAGCAAAAACAGAGTAAAGGAAAGTGAGTTATTTAGTGATATTACTTGCAAGCTTTTTAAGGTGAAAGGTAGAGAGATTGTTCTAACCAAATTTAATGTACATGGGAAGAGATTTCTCCTACTTGGAGTAAGGTTAAAGGAAACCACCATCTTTTGATCTCTGCTTGCTTTTGATCCCATCCTTCATCAGGTTCCCTGTGCCTTCCTGCAGTCTTCTCACTCTTCCTGTATAATTTTTATTGTTGTTCTGCCTCAATTACTCCAAAGGCACGAGATTAAATGTATGTTAGAGAACTCTACAACAGCTGAAATCTTGAACAAATAGCTGGGAAGAACTTAGTTCAAAGCTTAGCCTTTAGTTCTGGCAATTCGTGTGTGCTGAAGGGAAGTTGCCTTTTTTATGCTAGATCTTTGAAAAGCATTTGTGGAATGTATAAACACGGAAAAGGCTGCTGAGAAGCAGCCATTTCAGTGGGTGGTAGATTAGAGATCCACCTCAAGTTCTTTTCCAACTCTAGGGAGCAATTATTGGCATCTCAATTGCACCTTTGGCAATGCTACGTGTGTTTCTGTGTACACACACACACAGGTACAAGATAGGTGAAATCAGTCCAACCTGCTCACAGTTCTGCATTTTACCTCCTGTCTGGGCAGTGTTCTTTTGCAGTTTTAGTGTTTTCTGCTCTTTCACAGAGGCTATGTCTATGCTACCAAGCCTGTATTGGCAGTGTATGCCTGCAAAAGGTATCCAGTGGAGTAGCTCCATGTCTTCTTCCCAAAATTTAGCCACTTATTCTGTCAGCATTGTTTTGTATTGAGTTTGTTCCTAGTTATTTTTCCTAGTCTGGCTATATTAGCAGAACAACTACAATTCTTTTCTACATATGTGCACTGCCTAGGTAAAGTTACTTGTATGGCCCAGGACTCAAAATAAAAGGTGCAAGTCCACCTAGCTTGGTGTCAGTGATTCCCTGACACCACAACTTATTTAGTTAGATAGTTTCAATTCAGTGCAGGTCTGTCTGCTGTTGTTCAGCTCACTGTAGATAAGTTCTCAGGATTCAGCTCATGGTTTGCCAAGTGAGAGGTATGCAGAAGATGGGATTTCCCTTTCTCCTTTTACCCCTGACTGTAGCTCAACCATGAGCTGTATCTGAGATATTTTATCAAGTATAATGACTGACTGATGGCTCTGACACCTCCTCATATACCACAGTCTGCTTAGAACAGTGTACTGCTGTGTTGTATGCATTTATTACAAATCTTTCTGAAAACATGAGTTTTGGATTTCTTTCCTAGTGTCTTCAAATCTAGCAGATATAGTAAGTGCTTGCTCTCTCTCGATTTTCCTCCCCCTCCATCTCCTTTCCTGATTGCTAGGTAATAGAAGATGTTTTTTATGTCACATTGCAATAATTGCCATAGCAACCTTGTGTGCTGCAAGGATTTGGAAATAACTGGGGGAAGAGAGAAGAGTCCCTGTGTCAGTTAGGGTTGTGGCAAAAGATGAAGACCTGTGATAGTCTTTAGTTAGCAAAAGCAGAGAATGTGCCAGATCGGCATCTGTTTAGGGCAGGTTTGCTGTCTGCCACCATTGAAACAAAGTAACTCCTCCATGGTAAAACTGCACATTTCCTCGTGGCTAGCCCAGCTAGAGCCTGGCAAGTTACTGCTCGTATTCGTGCTTCTGCCATTGCTATGGTCATGTAAATGAAATGACAGCTGAGGCACCTCTGCAGAACGTCATCTGGGTCAGTGCCCTTTTGGCTGTGTGTTTCAGGTGTGGAAGGAATTAGGGGATAGGTGACTTGGCCTTTGGGTCCCTAAAGTGTGCCTGCAGCCATGGTGCTGCAGTGCAAGGCTTGGAGCTGCCTGGCCGGTCTTTGTTATTTTATCCCTTTTTGTCGCTGTCAACTGAAACAGGCGATTTGAAATAAGGATTAGCTGTTGTTCAATGGGAACTGACAGTGGTGGAGTCTGGAGGAATTTCATAGGACTTAAGATGCTAGTTGTAGTCTTGGACAAGCCCTGGGGAAACTCTGTCACTTGCATGAAAAAGTATCACTTTTGCGATGAGCAGCTCTACTGTCCTTGAGGGGTGAAGCTTTTCCTACAGGGAACAGGGTCTTACTTGGGTTTAGCTCTCTGCTTGTCTCAGAGCTAGTCTTGGACTTAGATAGCTTGCTTTAAGTATTGCAATCTTTAGTTTCATTCCCCAAGAGACATTGTGATCACACATCTTTCTTGCATTTGAAGTAGAAATGTGCTGGCTTTATCTAGGTGAGTCTCCACTTTCCCACATGTTAAGACTTCCAGCCCTTCCTTTGGGACTGCCCAAGCCCAGTAAGTTTTCCCATCAGGAAACCTCTCCCAGCTTCCAGCTTAAAATTTCGTTTTAACCTTTGGCAACATTGCTCCTGGTGTTGTTACTTGCAAACTGATAGGAAAGCTATCTGCATTGAGTTTGCTCCTCCCTTTCCTCCAGGAGAGGCTGACAGATCTCCAGGCATCTCATTCAGATGGGTCTGTGCTAAGGAAGGATTTGTGTTAATACTAAACAATCTGTAAGGATGTTAGCAACCCCATGGTTGTCATGGTCAGCATAGGTTGAAATTTGTTACATAGTGGTGACATTTTGACACGCGTAGAAAATGGCACGTGGGCTAGGGGGAAGAATGTCAGGGGAGCTACCACTTGGTATTTCTGGATGCTCCTGCACTTGAGTGAAAGAAATGCTGTTAATTTTTCTTCCTAAATGGAGGACCTGTCTACATAGAGTGAACAAGATATGTTATATACCAGCTAGTCTCATCTCCTCAAATAGGGCTTTTGGTTACACTTTGGCTCCACAGCAGGCACAGAAGACAAGTAGATTGAAGTTGAAATGGTACCAGCCTCTAATTCCATGGCATAGGGTGGTTCCTTGTGGCTGGTGGATAGTAAAAATCCACTACCTGTACCACTGCTAAGCTCCAAAGAGGTGGATATAGATATATCTGATGTAGTCATCATTGAAGTGTATTATATAGCAATAAAGTACTGTTTGAGACTGTTACTGTGTGTGATAGCTGCTGGCTTCATCACAGTATGCCTGTGCAACATTTCCTTGCTTAATATTGATTTATTCCAGTGGACTAAATACAGATCACTGGTCACGTCTGTTTTCATGGCCTCTGTGTGTGATTTACTGTAGTAGGTGAAACAGTGCTCTCTACTGAAGATATTCACCTGAAGGAATATGATGCTGATATGGGATGCCAGCTTAATAAATGCATTGATTCCTATGAAAATGCTGTAGGAAACTACTTTTCAGAACAGCTCAGTTTCCTAGCTCATGAAGGCTGTCATCTGAGGACTACATAGTGGCCAGTGCCATAAAGGAAGTTTTATATGTGCCCATACCCTGTCTGCCCAAGCCTGCCTAGCTTCATCTTTCCTGTTGGGTGGATTCAAAGGAAACTGCCTGTTGATTAGAGTTCAGGCACAGCTTAATCTTCCAAGTCAATGCAATAAGCAAAGGCACATGATCTCAAATAGAAAATAAACAGAACATGGATGCCACTCTAGAAGAAGGCAAAATAATTATACTTCTTATTTCCTAATTTTTTATGTCGTCTCAGTGTAAATGGCACAAAATGACAATATGGAGAGTACCACTCCATCTTTCCTCTCTGCCAAAAGACACCAAAAAAGGTGTCTAAACATTAGCAGTTTGCGCATAACTTTTCATCCAGCAGAAGCCACATGTTTCAACAGTAGAAACTGATATTTCAAATGTTATTTGTCACCCATGAAGTGGATTGATCCTTCAAAATAATTATCATAGTTATTCAGGAATATAGGAACAAGCTTGTATGAGGTTCTCATACGGGTTGGCAGGTGTCTTATTGCTGATTATGTTTGAATACTGGAAACAATTTGCAGAGCTCTTTCATTTCCAGTGACATTGGTGTTTCATGTTCTCTTGTCTTGCTCTTTAAAATCTACTTACCTTTGTGATATTACTCATGATCATAAGTCACATTTAACTGTGTTTAGGATTTGATTATTGTGTGTTGATGTCTGTATCTGAAGTGTACCCTGCCATAGTAGAAGATTTATATAGAGAGGAATAGAAATGTACTAAGGAAATTACAAGTCCTGTGCAGGAGGAAAAACAATACCCAAGGCAAAATGGGTACTTTTATATGTATTTATTTTGTAGAGATTTGTTAAAACATTTCTCTTCCTCCCACTCAAGTGGTGTTCAACAAACTGTACACTAGCTAAGGACAGAACCCGTTGCAGATGTTGCGTTACTATTTTAGTATTGCTTAGATGTTTTAACAGATATACTACTCTGCAGTTCTTTAAAATGGAAGTTGCAAGCCTAATATAAATATGAGATGTAAATGTGAGATATGGCCTCATCATTTACTGTCAGTATGATGTGAAGCTAATTTTACTTCAAACTATGTTCAAGACAAAATGTATTATTCCTTCTTGTTGCAAGTACATAGACTGTATGTTAATTATCCTGTCATGAAGCTTTCAAAAGAAAACTAATTATTTCATCCTGCTACATGAGGCTTCACACATAATTTTGTCTGGACAGCACAGTTACCTCAACCAAACCAAGCACAATAGCTCTTTTTGAGAGAAACAGTGTATACATTCTTATAAGTTGATGCTGATGCTCTGCTTCTGTTTCTTTCCCAGGATGATCCTCTCACTAATCTAAACACAGCTTTTGATGTGGCTGAGAAATATCTGGATATTCCCAAGATGCTGGATGCGGAAGGTAAAGTAGAACCCAATGGCTTTTAACTTGCTTTTCTCAAGAAATTTTCCACTCTTCTAGGTGGACTTCTTTTGTATGAGAATTCAGTAACCTCTGAATGCTCCCTCCATGACCATGTAGTAAATGTATAGGGAAAAAACTACTATGGAATAGTGAGTCACATGTTCTGCTTCCCTATTCCTCCTGTGCCCCTCAGTCTTTTGAGTCTGGCATGGAGATCTTAACATGGGGTTGACGTGCTAGGCAGAGATGAGTAACACCTGGCTATATAGTCTGCTGACTGAAGAATCAGGCCAAATAAGGAGTTAATGTACGGTGTAGGACTGTGTTCTTTTTGCTCCAGATTTTTTTTTCTGGGCTCTTTCTGACATTGCTGATGCTCTTCCTTTTGAGGGCATGATATTATTATTATTATTATTATTATTATTATTATTATTATTATTATTATTATTATTATTATTATTATTATTATTATTATTATTAAACTGCTTCTTCTTGACTACTCGGAAGTGTTTGGCATGAAAATCCTTCACTGACTAGGTCTGGAGACCAAGGCAGAATTCCATGTTGTTCAGAGATGCTTTTCCTACCGATTATGACTGCTTCCCTGGGCCACTGGGACAGCAAGGATTACTTTTCATAACCTTGTCAGGACCAGCTTGGCAGTAGATTTTGAAGATTGTAACTCTGGAGTACAAACAACGGACTGAAATAGTTCACTGGTTGTTGGCTGTTTGCCTAAAGCCGTCTTGAGTTGGACAGGAGAAGCAGTTAAAGACTTTTGTTAAATAAAGGAGTGAGAGGAGCAAAGAGGAAAGGTGGGAATAGCACAGCCAAACCTAGTGAACCTGTATTTCAGTAACAAGGATGTTCGTATTTCTAGGTAGTACTTCCCATCCCTAGAGATGAGTCTTGCTTTCCCTGCATTCATCATGCTGAAGTAAAAAAAAAAATCATGAGGATTCCAGAGTAGATTCAAGTGTTTCCTTGCTATTCTGTAGGAAATAAAGTCACCTCCAAAATAAGTAGATCTCAGCAAAGCTAGCAGCGATGAAGAAGGACCCTGGCAGGAGCTCTCATTGCTCTTTACTGATCACTCTCCTTCCTCATGGAGTCCAACTAATGTGCATACCTCCACACCATTAATTCTGATCTCTGGAGGTGTTGAGTTTCCCCTGAAACTAATGAAAGGGCCATTTGAAATTCAAGCTGTCATTGTATTGAAATGGATGTCGGAGGCATGGAAAGGAAGGGAGAAAGGATCTTTCCCAAAGAACAGAACTGCATGGAAGAATTGGAGTTTAATATGTTTATAAAAGTCATGTCAACCTGCTGCCAGTTTGGATTAATTCAATCCACCATTCACAGTAATGTTCTCAGAACAGGGAAGTGCTGTGACACAAGACATGCTGACATACAGCTGCATTAGCCTGGCCAGACTGGAAGAAATTCTATCATAAGGGAGGGGAACCAGAAAGGTCATCCTGGATTCTGGGGAAAGCTGGGAAGTCCTGTGGAGTTGCTATGACAAGCATATACCCCAGCAGGCCTCCTGGACAGTTGTGGTTCTACCTCTCCTTTGATTTCCTCCCATCAGCTGATTATACTCTTAACGTGAGGTTTTTTTTGACAGACATTGTTGGAACTGCCCGTCCTGATGAGAAAGCCATCATGACCTATGTTTCTAGCTTCTACCACGCCTTCTCAGGAGCCCAGAAGGTATCGCAGGATCCCAAGCTCCCTCCACAGAGCACACCTGGTGCCGTTGCTAATGTCCAAACCTTTTTTTCTTTCTCTCTCCTCTCTAGCTACGGGCATCTTTATTATTATGTTCTTGGTAGAGTTGGCTGTTGGTTCAAAGTGGTGCCCCAAATATAATACATGGGGCAGGGGAGCCAGGAGTTCCATTGTCCTGTAGTCAGCAGTACTTCCAGTGGCACTTAGGTATGCCACACTTTGGCATGCACACAAATTTAAGGCAATGGGGAGCTATGCCTTGTCCATTTGCTTTATGAACCACTGTCCTAGTGGCCGAGAACCTGTACCTCCTGTTTCTGGTAAAACTGAGCTAGGATTGGTTTCACAAAGGTGGAGACCACCACATAGATGCTTTGCCCAGCAGGAAACTGCAGCCTGCCCCCACGGGAAACAATACAGATACTTATTCACTTTTTTTTTTCTTTTTCAAAGATGGAGAAACAGAGCTGACTTAGTGGTTTTATGAAGGGTTTAATGAATACCCAAAGCTTTATCTTTTGCCTTACATATGCTGAAGGTTCCCGCACCCTTGCTTCAAGGTCTGAACCTGCTGTTTTCTCAAGTTGTGCCATAAATTCAGTCCCAGTTCACCTAGGGCTGACAAAGCATGTCTAACGAGTACATCCATGGTGATTTTGCAAACAGAGAATTGCTTATCATGATGGAGATGCCTGGGTTTTTTCATTTGTTTCTTTTTTTCCTCTTTTCTCACCCACCGTGTTGGAAATTGGGCAGTTAAGTCGTTGCTGCTTCTGTCTTAGCCCTTTTCCTATTGGTAATGGAATCACTTCAGAAAAACAGTTTGTGGGTGAAACCTTGTACACATCTCTTGCCAAAACCAAGCAGCCGCCTGTACTTGAGTGCCTTAGGAACAGGCAGTGCGCGTCAGCAGAGCAGATACTGTGTAGGAAGTGCACTGTGTAGGAAGGCTCTGATCTCCAGCTCCTCGGCATACAGAAGGGCCTTGAGCGCGGGCGTTCAGACCTCCAAACAACCTGTTTGCGTCCTTGGGCCAGACCGCAACTGTGAAGGTGTGGAGCCCAGATCCCCATCTCAGGATCCCCCTGGATTGGGGGGGGAGGGAGGGGTGCCGCTTTGAGCCACAAGCCAACACTGCTAGCCATCTTCTGATCCGAATTCCCAGCTCTCCGCATGGAAATCTGTTTGGCCTGTCCTGCAATGCATGATGGGAAGTTTTCTCCCCCTCTCTCACGCCACCCATGATTGTTTTGTTTTATCCTATGTGCTGCTTCTTACTTTATCCTTTCAACCTCTTTTCCTTCTCTGCACAGATATTATAGGCACGCTAAGGCCGGATGAGAAGGCCATAATGACCTATGTCTCATGTTACTACCACGCCTTCTCAGGGGCGCAGAAGGTGAGACTTTACTGCTAACAACCCCTCCCCTCACCCTGCCCTGCCCACTGCTCCTCTCCACTGAGGAATGCGCCAGACTCCCTGTCTGCCCCAGGCCATTCGCAGGGAAGCCCAATGCATCCAGGTATTCACTTGGATGTGCCATCTGTAGTCTTGTTAGAGAAGTGATGTAAATGTCCTTTCAGACAGACTTGAGCTGCTCCTTCCCTCCAGTTTCAAATCCCAGCAGAGGAGAAAGCATTTAGTAAAGCTGACATTGAAAAATGAATGCATGTCTGCTCTGACAGAGGCAGTACCCTTTCAGTAACTAGTGGGCATTGTCTTGGCCAGGCAGTGTGCATCTAGAAGTATCACAATCAAATCCACCCACTCCAGGAAATGACAGCCTATTCTTGGGCTGCCACCCTGCCTTCCACACCCAGCCTCCACTAGGTCTTTTCCCAGGCTGAATCATCTGTGAGCTGGTTATGTAGCGCTTTTGTGCTCCAGCCACAAAGTTCATTTCTACCAGGTCTTGAGCTTTCCCAGACTCAAATGCTTTTCCATTCCTTGTTTCTCCCTGGTCATTCTCCTATTTCCCAAACCACTTGTATGTTATATTTCTCTTTCCTCTACCTTGCCCATTTCTATAGCTTCAGGCCTTCCTTCCTTCTTCTGCTTCCTCTTTACTCCAAAGTCTCTTTGTCTGACATCAAGAAACTGGGAACCTAATAGGTACAGATCTCCTTCGGACAAACTTCTTCGAAAATGGCAATTTCCCTGCAATCCTTTGAATGGGAGAAAAAGATTCATCCTTTCCTCATATCGTAGCCTGCCTGGGCTATGGCCTTTCCACAAGATTACTGCTAATTTCAGATTGTAGGTTTTGGAACAATAAAATCCATAGCCCAAGACTACATTCTTCATGTTATGAATATAATTAAAATCTCACTGTTTCCCCCAGCCACAACTTCTTTCTCTCATTAAGCCTTTTCTATTTGAGACACAGTCCTTGTGTAGCCCAGCTTGAGGGCTAACCTGACTCCTAGAAGATTCTATCTCTTTTGTACAAAGCAGTGCTGATGGTCCCAATGTTGATGCAGATACCATGGTGGTGCTGGCTTTCAGAAGGCAAATGCAGGTAGTAGGTTCCAAGGAGCAGCTCTTTAGTTCAAGCTTTTTGTTCTCTGCCCAGTTTCATATAAATTACATGATGCTGTCTTGCTTCCAAGGAACTGGTAATATGACCCACTGCAGTGCAGTAGACTTGCCTGTTTGGCATAATTTGTGTAGTCATGACTTTTCTACTAGGATACTGCTTTGTGATCCTGTGGTTTTTTGTTCAAAACTTTTAAGACCAGTCTGCAAGCTCCAGCCAGCTGATACCTGCCCAGGAAGACTGTAGTCTCAGAACTCATGCCAGCCTGATGATCAGACCTGCTATTTGCCAGGTGCCCCTGAGGGACAGCTCCATGCTGTCTGCTTAACCTGAGGAACTCCAGATTGAGGAAACGGCAAACCACAATATGAGGAGGGTTGTAGCCTGCTGCAGGACCAGCTGTGCCCCTCACCAATCCCTTCCTCTTCTCTTTGCACCCATTCCATGATTTGGAAACCTGTTCAGCAACAATTTCATCAGCAATTTAGGTGGATGCTAGGTCTTCTGGGATAACTGAAAACAACCCCTTACTTGCCTCAGGACCTGAACCAAGTAGCTGGGACAAGAACTAGAGATGAAGCTTCTTAGTTATTGAAGTTTCAATCCCATGTAGTCAAACTGCTTACAGGGAAGATTTAATAATTTATTAATTTTTTAGCAGCCCTGATGGGCCAGCAACTCAACTGTCCTGTGGCAGGAGGGGCACAGCTCCTTTCTGGAGCTACCCTAGGCGTACATTAGCCAGCTGATAAGTGACAGAAATTCAAACCCCCAGGCAAATGTAAAGTGATTACTGAGTACAAACCCCAGCCCAGATATTACTGTTGCTGCCCTCATGCACAATTAGGTGACTTACTGTGATATCACTCCATTTATCATCCAGATTTTTCATTACTGTCACCAGTCCTGAAGGGGAAGTCCCATGAGCCGCTTTCTGCTTCTTTCACTCTCTTATACTGAGCCTTTGAAGGTACAGGGTCCTCAGCCTGATGTGTGTGTAGATGGCTGCTTTTTCTCTGTGCCATTTTTTTATATATATATATTTGTAGGTATACTTGCTTTGGTTGGTTTGCTTGTTTTCTAACCGCTTCTGATTTTCACACTAAATGCATGCAACTACTGTTTGGCTTAATATTTTGTAAACTTGATTTCTGGGGTGAAAATTTCTAACTAATGTTTTACCATTTTATTAAGAGATTGTGTTTGGTGTACAGTATTCTGGAGTGGTCCTCTGAGGCCAGAGGACAGCAGCAGGCAGGCATCTTCCCCTGAGGCCAGAGGACAGCGGCAGGCAGGCATCCCTGCATAGTGCACTGTGGGAATGTCTTCCTTTATGATTCGCTTCAGCAGAAAGATTTGGATCCATGAACTAGAGAGATGGCAAACTCCACTCTTATCCTAAGCAGTTCAAGTTATGGTTGAGAAGTACAGAAAAGACAAAAGTCAGATATATTACTGCTATTTTGGCTATTCAGTTTTCCATTTTGATTCCATCAGACAGCACATGCATATGCACAACAGAGTGGTTTCAAGAAGAACGTCCTGGACGTGCCCTCCCCAAAGTCTCTGAGTGCAAGTAGTATAATATATCAGCACAATGCTGCACTGAAGCTGATGAGCTCACACAGGTTCTCTGAGAATACAGGTATGCAGCTTCCAGACCCCAGGATGCTGCGTCTTCTCAGTGCTCCTTCCATGCCTTGTGAGCATCCTGTCTTTTTTTGGAGCCAGCATGAGCATCCTAAATGCACTGTTGCCTTTAGCAGTGTGGGGAAGCCAAAAATGGCTTTTGCAACTCCACTAATGAAGCTGTAGGGGGAGCTGCCTTGGCCTCATGTGAACATCTTGTTGTGTCACTCTTCTTTTACCTAGAAGTGTTTTACTTCAGTTTTGAGGTTGTCATCACCACAGATCAACTCATTAGCAGCAGTGTGGGGTGTATTGGAGAAGGTTGCCTGAAAGCACTGGGATTCTTTTGTTCTACCTTGCTCAAAACAAGTCAGTGTATTGTGTTGCTTGTGACATTAATGGTGATAGTGGCCACAGAGCCTTTCCTGTGGCTGTAGCAACAGCACACTATTGCATAGAGCAGTAATAAGAGTAGGCAAGAATCATAGGGAGGCAAGTACTGGTAGGGGAGAGAAAGCCCCTACATTTCTGTTATTAGGATAATAAAAATAATGTCATAACTGCTGACATTCTTGGGGTCTTTGTGTTTGGACAGTTGTTCAACACACGTATATAGACACACATATTTAAACTTGGGCAGCTGGAGAAAATCTATTGTCAGATACATGTAAATATGCCTCAGTGAAATGGGTCCTGCCTGCACAGCTGGCTGCTGCTGCAGTGAGTCCATGGGGTGTAAAAACAAGAAAGTTAAGAGTTTGCAGTGAACACCTCTTCTGGAGTGATTGAGATAAATATTTTGTACTCCCAGTTCCCTGCAGCCACCAGGCATATCATGGTAGGGCTCTGGCAGTGTCTTTTTGACATACTGTTTGAGCCCATATCTGTAGTTTTCTCTGGATATCAAAAGCACTCCATTAGAGTACAAACTTTAGTAAAAACAGATCAAAGTACAAGCTTTCTTAAATGTAACCATTGTTTGCACTTTTTGCATTTTTTTTTAAGTGAAATTGCTCTTTTTCCTGTACAGGTCTCTCTGATGTGTTTTAAATTAGTTGATATCTATGTATCTCTTAGCTGGTCCACTTTAGTAAAGGGGCATATGACTGATACTTTTACATCTTCTTACAAATTAATAAGATTGCCATGTCCCCTAGGACCTTAGCAATCCATACATCACTGTACAGCCTATGGTTTTATTGCTATTCTTGCTGCTCCACATCAGCCGCAAAAATTAGAGGATTTTTCTGAAACGTCCTTGGAGATTGAATAAACAGATAATAAAAGGTCTTTTAAAAATAGAAAGAGGTTGAAATTTAGCAGCTCTAAGCTCAGCAAAACTTCTTTGGCATCAGTCCTAAATGTAGTTTTAAGGCAGGACACAGTGTTCACAACTGGTCTGTTGGCATGTACATGCTGGCATGTACCCTCTCCTCCTTATTTCTATTTAGCCTCTGTAAGGAGGACTGCTCCATAGGAGTCCTGTGGGTGCCTCTAGCACCTTTCCCAGGCACCAGGGCAACAGCTGTACTGTGGTAAGAGGGTGCTGAGCAATCTCCTGATACCCATCACAGGGGCACATCCTCCGAGGCTTTGTGGCATGGTACACACCATGATAATGATAAAGGGAGCTGACACCCACAGATACAGGCTGTGCAAGGATCAGCCTGCTTGTATGTTCCCCATACCAAACACATGCATGGCGCGCCAGGGCAGACTGACTGCTTCTGAGTTCATAGCTGGGATTTCTCTGATCCTTACTTTCCAAATTAATGGTTTAATGCGTTCATATCCCTCAAGAGAATAAAGTTTTGGTCTCAAGGGAAAGGAAAAAAAAAAAACAACCAAACCTAAATAGGAACAATAGGCTCTTTTTTTGGTGAGACTTGTTTTGGAACAGTAAGCAGAAAGATTACCCAGGAAGGGGGGAAAAAAAAATCCTCTTCTCAGCTGGATCATGAGACCTTGACTACATGGTAGGTATCATGTGGCAAGATGCTGGAGGAGGTGGCCCTGTAATGAGTGCCAGAAATACAGAGAAAGCTGGAAGACAGCTCTGTTGGGCAGAATTTAAGGTTAAGAGCAGTATCTACCATTTTATCTTCCAAATAAAATTACAAATTTCCAAAAGTCCAGTCTACAGATAATTCTGTTTAGATAGATCTTTCCTGAGATAAACATATGGAGACTGTCTCATCAGCTTGACAGCACTCAGTTACTGCAACCAAGTTGCAGCTTGGAATGCTGGTATGAAGAGTGGAGGTGTTGACAGAAACCCCCTGTCTTTGTGAAGAGGCAGCCAGGGGCCCTCTGGTAGAAAGCAAACAACAGGGCCCTCTTGTAGGAGCAGCTTCAGAAAAGGCATAGAAATGTTGGTTATCCCACGACATATAGGGTGGAATCAGTAGAGCTGAGAATCTCTAAAGAATGTATTCACCTGAGAAGGGAAAAATGAATCATTATAGAAGGTCAGATGGAAAACAAAGAAGTCAGGACAGACAGGTTACTAGAGACAAGGGTAGGAGACTTTACCTGCAGGTACGTAGCAGAAAACTAAGCTGTAAGTTTTGGTTTGTGCTTTTTTTCACGGTTTTCCCTTCTTCTGTTTTTCTTCTCTTTGTCAGGCGGAGACAGCAGCAAATCGTATCTGCAAGGTGCTGGCAGTCAACCAAGAAAATGAACAGCTCATGGAAGACTACGAAAAACTGGCCAGTGATGTAGGTGTTGGTTTCTGAGTGGTGGTATGCAGAAAGAAATTGCATTTAATGCTGATAACTAATCTTGGAGAATGCTATTGGCCCATTGCTAGTTTCCCTGGAAAATTATTTTTTGCCCTTCCTACTTGAGAATAATTAAAGATTAAACTTACCTTAAAGGCAAGAGCAATTTACTTTAAAACAGAAAGCTTCCACAGAGCACCTTTGAATTTCTCAGTTTATTAGAAGCAGACACAGAAATGCTAAAATTGAAGGAAAAATCAAGCTGATTTAACTTTCATTCCTCAGGACTGTACAACTTCATTACATATTTCATCCAACTTGTATGCTGATATAGTATAGAAGTCAGGAATTGGATCTGAGAGAATGGAAGTTAGAGATAACTGGGGAAAGATATATGCATTTGCTGATAATTGGAAAGAATCTGTGCCAGATACAACCTGGAGTCTGCTTTGGTTAACTGAGAAGGCTGACAGACTGACAGCAGTGAAACTACAGAGAAGACCAAATGTAGACTGGAGTATGTTTGTGGTAGATAAGTAGGGAGGGGAGGGTGGATGACAGAAGGGCAAACATAGCTCATAAGCCTGGTTTCAGCCTCATCTGAAAAGCATAGGGCACTGCTCCATTCACACTACAGACCACCCATTGCATTAGCATTTTGCCAGCTCCCCAGATAGGTTCACTGAGGAGATCTGTTCAAACAGCATCACTTTGAGGAACATGACTTTGAGGAAGCTAGAGTGTGAAAAGTGTAACCAAAGGCAAAAACTTGATTTCTCCTGTCAGATCCTTCTGGAGATAATATGACTTACTATCTTTTAGTTATGCAGCAGTCCAGCAAAACTCTGAGGCTTTAGCATAATCTGAGGACATAGTTTTGGTCCTGGTTGTGCAAAAGCTGTGCCTTAAGCATGTTGTATTGGCACTGCTGCAACAAGTGGTACTACTTAGTGTGGAAGGGAATGTGCTGCTCATTAAAGAAAATGTACTTCCAAAAAAGCTGGCAAACTTTTCTTTACAAGCCCTGCTAGTGGCAGAATCTTTCTGACAGTGAACATAAAAGTAAATGGTCTCTAATGAAATCAGAGCAACATCTGCAGTTTTAACACAATTTTCAGTTCAAGACTTCTCGTCATTGCTCTTTCCAGCTGCTGGAGTGGATTCGTCGCACCATCCCCTGGCTGGAGAACCGGGCCCCAGAGAACACCATGCAAGCCATGCAGCAGAAACTGGAGGACTTCAGGGACTACCGCCGCCTGCACAAGCCCCCCAAGGTCCAAGAGAAGTGCCAACTTGAGATCAATTTCAACACCTTGCAGACCAAGCTGCGGCTCAGCAACAGGCCAGCCTTCATGCCTTCAGAAGGGAAAATGGTCTCGGTGAGTGGGGGGAAATGCTTGTATGTACCCCAGTCATGCCTAAAAAATGAGACTCCCTTTCAGCCTGTGGATGAACAGAGCATGCCCACCTTTGGAGTGAGCTACTCTGTGGGAGGAACCCTACAAAGTATGAGGCCATGATAAGAGATGATCAAGTGGTCATTGCTTCCCTGTGTCTAAATCAGACTCTGAGGCTTTTCACAAGTTGCATGTCTTTATGAGATGTCTGGGTGCTTCTCATTCTTTCTGATTCAGAAATCTTTGGATTTTGTTAAAAGTTTCACGTAGGGAAGCATTTAGAGAGGCATTTTTCTGCTGACACTTATATCTTGACACTTCTAGTTCCACTTATCTTAAGTCTGGCACTTGGTCTCCCTGACCAGTCTGCAGAACACTGTGAGATGAAAAGCCCACATTCACTCGAAAAGCCCACATTCACTCCCTCCAATCAGTTGGAACCATATAGCTCACTGAAACTAATGCTGGTGAACCTCTTCCTTCCAGCTTCTAACTTGCCTTTTCTTCTCATGCTTCTGTTTCTAGGATATAAACAATGCCTGGGGTGGCCTAGAGCAGGCTGAGAAGGGCTATGAGGAGTGGTTATTGAATGAGATCCGGAGGCTAGAGAGGCTGGATCACCTGGCAGAGAAGTTCCGGCAGAAGGCATCCATTCATGAGTCCTGGACAGATGGTAATGCCAACCTGCACGCTTCCTACTACCTGACACAGTGCTGTCAGTTATGTAGGGAGGAAAAGGTGGATTGTGCATGGGTCCTTCCGTGAGAGTTTCCTCTCAAGAAGACTAGATATATTTCTTATTTTATTAGAAAATAGCATATGAAAACCAGGGTGATCTCTCTTCTGCATCATACAGTCAACATTGGCATTCTCTAACGGTGGCAAAGTGAAAACTTTGGATAGAAGAGAGCACCTACAGGACCAAGGCAAAGTTACTGTACAGTAAATGCTACAGTTGGCGTTTACAGGACCAGCATACCCCAGTTTGCACATGCTGAGACAAGTCTAGTGTAAACTGTGACAGTGCTGGCTTAAGCTACTCAGTGTGCTTCTCAGCACTAAGTGTGCTTCTCTGTTTTAAATGGCAAACTCACACCCCTTGGTTTGAAAGTGAGGATTGTGCTTCTCTAGGCCAACAGGCATGGAGACAAGCCTCGGGCAGGGTGGCTGTAGTGGGGTAGATGCCTTTTTGAGGGTCCCCAAGGCTACCTGGGTGGCAGGGAGCAGGCTTTGGGGAGTTTTGGTCCTGTCCTTCATTCTTCTGTCCTTTGGCTCCCTCCCCAGGTAAGGAAGCAATGCTGCAGCAGAAGGATTATGAAACTGCAACCCTCTCGGAGATAAAGGCCCTGCTGAAGAAACACGAGGCATTTGAGAGTGACCTGGCTGCACACCAGGACCGCGTGGAACAGATTGCTGCAATCGCACAAGAGCTGAAGTACGGCAACCCAGAGCATGTCTGTCCTTGGGGCCAGGGAGGCTTAATGAGCCTTGCCCTCTGCCCTCTGGAGAGCTATAAATCCATCCCCATGCAAAAATGCTGGGAATTTCCTCTGTTTCTAAACAGTATCTAGGATACTGCTCTCCGGTATCCGGACACACCAGAAAAGCAGGCCAGAAAACGGATGAGTTGTGGGTGCTGTTGAGGAGGTGGCAGAATTATATTCCCAAGCCAAGTTTCCATCCTTTGCCAGCTCATTATGCTGCTGTGAACCCTTTCCTAAAGAGTCTGACCTGCTACTGGCACCTGCTAGGTTTCAGAGTTGTAACACTGTCATACTCTTCCTGGAGCAGAAAGAAAGAGGAGAGGATAGCAGGCTCTCAGTTTGCTCTCTTTTAATACAAAAATCCTCTTTATTCTAGCAGAAAAAAACCTGCTTGAGCCCATCGTGGCCTCACCCTTTGCCCCAGGAGTACTGCACTGTGTGCACTTTGTTCAGCGCTTGCTCCAGGGCATCCTCACAACAGCTCAGCTCTCTCTCTGCTTCCCTCCAGCTTGGAAACCTTCACTTCCACTTCTTTTCCTGGAGTAATACAGCTTACCAGGAGAAATGGGGGCTCATTAGTGTAGGAGTCTAATTGCTAGAGGTAGCAGGCAGGTAAAAACCTAGTCTCTGCAGCACAGAGAGATTCTGAAATCCTGCATTTTTCTTGGCAAAAAACAGTCTGAACAACCTGGTTTTGACTCTGTTTCCTATTTTAAAAAGATTTATATATCACACTGGTCTATCTAAAGTTAGTGTCTGGGCTGAGATCAGTACTCTTGGGCTGAAAAGCTGTTTTTCTCTAAAAATTTCGGATTACTGGATCAAGACCATTATCTCCTTTAACAACACGTATTTACACAATTGCTCCCTTGTCCACTGGAGGATTGACCTTGGAACAGGAGGAGGGTTCAAGGCAATCCTCCGTGTCTGTAAGATTAAAACTGAGGCTGGCTAGTCAGTAAGCATTACCTGACCTGTCACTTCCAAAGGACATGCTACATGTTAGCCAAAGCAGCTGCAGTTCTAAGAGCAACAGGGAAGACTGAGGCCTAAGCTGTGAGAGAGGTTACGAGGTACTTCTTCCAAAGTGTGAGAACAGCAGGCTCTGCCATTCTTGCAAAAGGCGTCTTCCATTTCAGCAAAGAGGCCATGCCCTGAAAAACCATGGCAAAGCTCTTTTCTTCCCCAGAGATACACTGCCAGATTGATGCAGCGAGTCTGGAGGAAGCCACTGCAGCTACAGTGCCAGGCATGTTTGGGGTCATGGCATGTTCCCCTCCCCAGCAGTAGTGGTCTAGCATGGGTGTGCTACAAGTCAGACTTTCAGGAGTTCTTTCATATGCAATGCTGCTCTGCAGCAAAGTAGATCAAGCAACTGATCTGGATTAAAAACCTAGCAAAGAAGTTATTTTTAGCCCAAATCAGTTTCCTGACTAGTTTACTGGAGGACTCCACCAACAGTGGTGCCCACACACCTCAGGAGGGCAATACAATGGCATGAAGAAACAAGGCTGGGGGAGGCAAGAGCATAACTTGTATTACTGCTTAGAAAAATGCTCATCAGATGGCCCAGGATCACTCAGTATCCCTTTTTCTTTCAAGGCTGACACTTCCCAGCTCCTTCTGCCTGCAGATTTCTCCCTCTTTGACCATGTGCAGAACCATGAGCACAAAGCAGTGCAAGACCACGTGCTTCAACTTGCCCCTGTAACTCTCCTTTCCCCAACCATACTTTTACCAGCCTGTCCTTGATGAGTGCCGGCCTATAGATATGTCAGTAAAGCAATCCCTGTCAAGCAAATAGGAGAGACCTACACTTTTATTCTGAGATTGTCCTAAATAAATTTATTGGATTGTGTAATTAATAATTCCTTGCCACCTGTGCTATGCAAATCTTATAGCTATCTTAGAAGTTTCTTAGCATTCCTAATAAAATATTTGCTTTCCATTCTGATGTACAAGATGCAAGTGGTTAGCCTGCGTAATGTTCTTAAGCAGAATGCAGGAGCAGATTGCTCTGCTCATAATCTGCTTATTCCCCGTTAGAGCAAAAGTCTGTACTCCCTTCCCCCAGTGCCAGGTTATTCCCATCAGGTAGCCAGACTCAGTATTTGTTGAGGCCTTGTTCTGTGCTGTTTGATGTACTATAACATACAGTGTCTCCAAAACTAAATACTGATATCTTCACTTTATTTGCAGAGACCATGAGCATTTTGTTTGAATCTGTCCTCAAGACTGATCAAGATTTTTAATGGGTTTCTCATATTTCTCCACAAGGTCTTTATTTGACTTCTTGTCATTTTTTCCCCCACCTGTTACAGTGAGCTGGACTATTACGACTCTCCCAGTGTCAATGCCAGGTGCCAGAAGATCTGTGATCAGTGGGATAATCTGGGTGCCCTAACCCAGAAACGTAGAGAAGCCTTAGAGGTGAGACATATTACAAGTTGGACCTTCAGGATTATGTTGATAGGTCATTTGTGGGAAGCAAGCTGCTGTGGGTACAAGTAATTTCAGCTCATTTGTGAACTCCTAGAACATCCTGGACTGTAAACAAGGGCTACATTTCAGTATATTTAGGCTATTTTTCTTCCAGCCCAATTATGGTGCCATTTGTTTGCTCAGGCTATTGATTTATTTCTACTTTTTTTGAGTGTTTTGTCATCTCACTCTGCTTGAAAAGACTGCCTTTATTTTGTTTTATTTCAAAGAATCTTAGATTTATTTTATTTCTCTCAGAGGAAAAAAATCTATTCTGTGTGTAATCTCTAATAGCAGAGAGATTTTTACAGTAGTGCTATCCTGGGAACACCAAAAGGTCTGAAAAGAAGGAGCAGCTCAGACAACTCATATGTCTATGTGATTATTCTTCTCTAACTTCTTTCCTGATTTTCTTTTTTTTTGTTTTTGTTTTTGTTTTTTTTTTGGTGCATACCCAGAGGACAGAGAAGTTACTGGAAACAATTGACCAGTTGTACCTGGAATATGCCAAACGAGCTGCCCCTTTCAATAACTGGATGGAAGGGGCCATGGAGGACCTGCAGGACACATTCATTGTTCACACCATTGAGGAGATCCAGGTACAGAGCAGTCATTTGCATCAGTTAGGCTGGGATAGAGAGAAGTTGGGGATCTCCTGGATTCAGAGTGGTGATGAATTTGTAGGTGATGCTTTGGCGCTTCTGCTCTATTGAGATAGCCTTACCCAGAGAAACAAAAATGAGTATGTTTTTCCTTGATTTTCTCCAAAAACCTGGACACCACCCTAGCTGGACACAATTAACTGAAAGCAGCTTTTTCAGTGTAATTCCAGAGGCATATTAATGGAAGCCTGAAAATAGAGAGAATCCTTTCAGATCTTGTGGAATTTTTCTTAACCCACATGAGCAAAACTTAGTGCTACTCTCAGGGTCTGCAGGTCAGTTCTCCCATGTAATGTCACGTCTAAGTCATTTGGTCCTACGTGATAGGATGTACCATGAATACAGTTGTTGTGCTGCCAGCTGGTTTTCGGTACTGAGCACAAGAAAAATCAGAATTGACCACTTTGGTCCTGAATTACCATTTGAAATGCAAGTTGTCTTGCCTCCTGTAAGACAACAAAGACAGTATCTTAGTTTTTCCCCTTCTGGAAGGGTGTTAGGAAAGCAACTTGAGCTATCTACTGGTAATTTTCAAACCTCAGAGAGCAAGCATTACTCTTTCCTGGACTGCAGTGGGGACTTCTATTTCTCGTGCTTGATGGCCTCATGAAAAGAATCCAAGTCAGCTCTTTGCCAGAATGGCTGACAGCAGTGTGACCATCAGTGAGAGAGCAAATGGGACACCAACAGGGAATACCATGCAGCCAGGGGGCGGAGGAGTAGTGACATAGTTACTGAGCAGCTAGTTGTTTCTTCCATCCTTTTCTCCCGAACAAGGGTTCATTAAGTCTTTCATAACGCAGAACAAACCTAAACAGCATTTAAACACTTCTGTCATCTCTTTGTGACTGTTTGCAATATCTTTCCCAGCCCCCTACGCTTGTATTACATCTCCATAGCCTGTGCAGCAGCTGCAAAGTAATGAGTCACCAAGTAAGGAAGGAATTTTACAAAAAGTAGTTGCACTGTGTGTGTTGTGAGAAGGAGTGGTTAATCATGTGGTTTACTTTCATTCCCTCTTCTATCCACACTGTTCCCTCAGTTATCCCTGCACACACCTGTTTCCCGTTTATTTTGCTGCCTCTTTCCCTGCATTTGCTTCCCTAGACTTGATCTTCTAGGTTGCTAGGATGAAGGCCTGTAGAAGCAGTGGAAGATGAGCCAGGACCAACTGGCTTGTCAACTGTCCACAAACTACCAGCAAGCATGCCCAAACCATCGGTCCTTGGAGCACAGCCCAGGCACCACAGCAAGATGGGGAGCAGAAAGGCCCTGCTGCGTTCAGGGAGAAGGAGCTGTTTTCCAACAGCAGGAGTATGTGTTGCCTGTGCGAGTTTGCTGTTGGCTGGAAGACCTTCACCTGGTTCTAACTGACTCTATTCAGACTGAGTCTGACTCCTTCTACTCATCTGGAGTTACCTTGGATGTAGAATAACTACATATTTAGTGGGAGAAGAAAAACATGGCCCATTTAAACTATTGAGACATGACTGTTTTATAGCAATGGTAGTAGTCAGATCTTCTTCCCAAGAGAGCTGATGGGCAGTTACTGAGCAGTGTTGGAAAAATAGTTCCCTCTAACTTATGAGACAGAATTATTCCACAATTTTTTGGTATGTGATCTCGGTCACTGGTCATCGTGGGACAGAAACAGAGGGAAAACAAGACTTCATATCATTTTACTACTTAAAACAGCCCATTTAGTGATACTGAGAGAACCTGAAAAGTGTGTTAGAGTAGACTGCTTTGTATCCTGGGAATATGTAAGCTTTTGCAATCACTTCTGCAGGCATCCATTTGCTGAAGAGGTTATTCCGTAAGTAATGCTCTTACCCTCCTTTTGCTGCTGCCTTCCTTCTGCAGGGCTTGACCACAGCTCATGAGCAGTTCAAAGCCACATTGCCAGATGCTGACAAGGAGCGACAGGCCATTCTGGGAATCCACAATGAAGTCTCAAAGATTGTCCAGACATACCATGTCAACATGGCAGGAACGAATCCTTACACTACGATCACCCCACATGAGATCAATGGCAAATGGGAACATGTGAGTTCTTTCCAACCTTGCAAGTTAGCGAGGGAGAATGTCACTGCTCAACCACTGGGGCCCCAGGAACTGGATTATTTACTCTGCAGTTACCCCCTCATGCTTACTGCTGAGTTTAGTGGAATTTTGTCATTTGTTTTTGGCTCAATTGCCATGTGCTTGGAAAGTGGAAGAGATCTTTGATACAAATGCCTGAAGTGTTTCAACCCCTTTTACGTGCTATTTTTAAATGAAAGATGCTAAATTTCAAAGCTTTGAGGTTTTCAGTCTTCAGTTGACCTGCAAATAAGTATAATAGCATCCTTTGTCACCATTCAACTCCTCAGATGTTTTATCTCCACAGCCAAGTAGCCTTTCTTTGCTGTAATCTTAAGAGTAGCTACTGTCCATAGTAGTTGTGGTGATGATTCTTACTACAAAACAAAATCGCCCAAGTGAGATCCTGCAACTCAGTTAACATGAGCTGCCAAAAACACAACTACTGAATGGAAGCCTCTTCTCGTCTTCCATGTCTGGAGATGAGTTTGCAGTGTGCATCCTACAGCAGATAGCATTCACATTCCACGCCCATCGTGACATAAATGTGACTTTTCAGTGCAAACACCTACTCCTCCCTCCCCTGCAGCAACCTCTACATTTACTGTACACATGCCTTTATGTGTCTGAACTGCACACTTTGTTATGCTTTGCTGTAGGTGCGGCAGTTGGTTCCCAGAAGGGATCAAGCCCTGATGGAAGAACATGCTCGCCAACAGCAAAATGAACGACTTCGTAAACAGTTTGGTGCACAGGCCAATGTCATTGGACCCTGGATCCAGACCAAGATGGAGGTAGTGCTTTGCAAATTTTGAAACACTGTTTTCCTTTGTGATCTTCACTGATATTCTTATCCTTGATCTTTCTTGACCACTGTCACAGCCATTCTTTCTTCCAAGTTGCAGTAAGAGAAATATCATAGAAAATACAAAGAATCCCAAGACTGATATCGATTACTGAAGCGCTTGTACTTTTCTCCCTGTAACTCTTTAGTACCAGACAAAAAGCATGACTTAAGATGGGGAACACTGGTATTTTAAGATTTGTGTTTATATGCAGCAAGTTAAAAACTATAGATCAGAGACATAGTTTGTGCAATTGCTTTCACAGCAGTGGTCTTGATCCACATGACAAAATAAATACAATTAGCATATCAAATATCTTCAGAGGAGACATTTTTAAGGGAGATCTCTTTTTAGGTAAGATTTGAGTTGAAGTAAATGGAGTTGATGAAATGCAAGAATATGAACCTATTACTGATGGCAGAAGCTGGAAAGAAGAGAGCGATTACAGAAATATGTCTGTATGAAGGGACTAAGTTAGTGGCAGACAGTACACCAGAAAAAGATCTGGCTTGGTACATTACTAGCTTATGGACTGCAGTTTCCTTTTCTTATGTATCCTTGTGTTAGACACATCTTATGTGATTCACCTCACTTGGAAAATGTTCAGGGCTCTGCTAAATTTTTTGCTGACACTGTCTCAGTTTATGTGAAGTAACCGCTCCATGAGATTATTTTTTTTTGAATCATCATCCTGTGTGAGAGTGAAATCGCTGCAATAAATGTCAAGCATGTTGAGGCTTGTCCTTTCAGTGGAGTCTTAACCCCTTTGACTTTGCTAATGCAGGAGATTGGCCGCATTTCAATAGAGATGCACGGGACCCTGGAGGACCAGCTCAACCACTTGCGGCAATACGAGAAAAGCATTGTGAATTACAAACCAAAGATTGACCAGTTGGAAGGAGACCACCAGCTGATCCAGGAAGCACTTATCTTTGACAACAAGCACACCAACTACACCATGGAGGTAAATGTTTTGGCAGCAGATTAGACGCCCTCATCTGCTGTGGCCAGGTAGTGTCAGCAACATCTAGCTCAGGCAAAGTGTTTTGGTTCTTAGGAAAACAGAGAGCTTGACAATGTGGCCAAGCATGCAACAACATGTCACTGAATTTCATTTTTGCCTTGCTGTACTTCATGCCAATCCATTCCAATGCACTTCCAAATATAGACAACAGAAACAATCTGAATGAGGTCAATAGTATTGCTTGAAAAATTGTCAGGTCTCATTTCTCCTGCCACTCTATTGTGGCAGCCTATTAGCTGGGATTAGAAAGGAAAGTGCTGATGATTTTGAGCTGCCACAGCCTGGCAGAAGAAAAAAGTCCAACAGAAGTTTTTTTAAATCTGAGACTGGATTTCTGTTGACAACATGAGGTTTCTTGGGAGCAATCTGAGTTCAACATGAGTCCAGCAGAACACAGACAGCCTTTGGAACTTGTCTTTTGGTATCTGGCCATCTCCATTAAGCAACAGGAGAGACAGTAGAGCACCAGTGTCTTCCAAGCACTGTGTTTTATTTATTTTCTCAGTAAGGAGGGTTTTTTGCTTAACTAAGTCCTAGAAGCATTGGATTTGCTTCTCATTTGTGTTAAAGGACCCCAAAATGTTGGGAGCCTTTCTGACTAGGCAAAGGAATTTTGCAGTAGGACCAAGTCTTTCTTAATATCAGGAATTGGCCTCCTTGGTATTTTTTTTAGGTCAAAATTCAGATTTTAAATATCTGACTGGCTCACGCTGCAGATGAGAAGGAAGCTTTTGTGAGAAAATGGACTTCTGCCTTGGACACCAGGGTCATTTAGTTTGCAATAAGTAGCACATTTGATCCACTGGCCTCAGAGGCTGAAGAGCAACTTCTTAATTTTAAAATTGTCCTGACCTCTTTTTCCAGCATATCCGAGTGGGCTGGGAACAGTTACTAACAACAATTGCTAGAACTATCAATGAAGTGGAAAACCAGATTCTGACCCGTGATGCCAAAGGAATCAGCCAGGAACAGATGAATGAGTTCCGGGCTTCTTTCAACCATTTTGACAGGGTAAGTCAGTGCTGACTGCAGCTTGGTAAGCTACAAGCTTTCATGTAGACTGCACAGTGCAATAAAAACAAGCAGTCACTGTGACAAAATAAGATCAATAGAAGATATTTTATTCTTTAAAATGCTGTCAAGCAGTCATTTCTGTGAAGACTGCAAGTGATCATTAGTCTGGGAGAAGTATATCTTCACAGGAAACTGCCACGTTTCCTGGTAAAGCTAAAGTATGGAAAGGTTTGAAGGGTTTTTTAGGTAATTAGACTTTTACCCCATCTTCTCCAGAGAGCAGATTATTATCTTGATTTATAAAGTTCTTTGGAGCATCTGTTCTCCACTCTGATATGCCATCTCTGGTATATCTGGTATATGATCGCTGGTGTATCTGAGGGCAGCCTGCCCTCAGAGATTGGCAACACTTTCAAATTGCTTAACACTGGCTATTTCAGCCCCTCTCTAACTATCTAAGAAAAATAAACCATGGCTTCTTTTCTTAGAAGAGGGACCCATAAAGTTCTATAGAGATTTTAATTTTGACCTTCATATCATTTGCCCCTTCCTTCACAGTCTGAAGGGGCAGAACATGAGTTTCCCACCTTCAACTCTCTATTTGATTTGGACATTGACTTTAAAAGCTGAAACTTCTGAGGAAAGTCACTTAAAATTGTCCCCACCATCCTGTCTGTAGCTTCCTTGATCTGGCAAGAGATGGTGGCAGCACACAGGGGGTCTTTAGTGCTTGGAGGCTGTCCTGAGCTAAAATGCTGCAGGGTGGATGGCGATTCTTAGTTCCTGTGGTAGCTTGTGTGTTGTTTGATTGGTATATCCAAACATTGGGGGAGTGGGCACGAGCAAAAGGAAGAGCAGCTGCCAAGCCATGTCGTGCTGTGCTGTACATCCGTGCTGTTTGCAGAGCTGAGCACTTGAAATAGCTTTGCCAGTCAAAGCTCCACCTCATGTGCAGGTCTCATAAATACAGCCATAATGCTGCTCCCCTGAGCTTCAGCTGTTTTTCTTTGTCTATTCCTGGGGTGCCCTGACAGCTAAGCTTCCTTGGGTGTGTTGCCAAACATACCTGCCCTCGCCTACTCCTTTAGTGGAACTTTTGACCATAAGATTAAGGCAATGCTTCCCACTGCCTCTGCCTGCTTACCTGCACTCCGGGTTACTAGTGAAACACAGGGCTTTTGACACTGGATAACAAGCAGTGATGCAAGTGATTCACGTGGGAGATTGATATCTTGAGGCTTCTGAGCATCAACTGTTTTTGTCATTCAAATGCTCTCAAGATGGGATGAGCTCTCTGAGAAGGAACTGTTCCAAGAGCATTTTTAGCACATCCTGAAATGTCATTGTGATATCTAATGTTGTGCACTTTTATTTTTCTTCCCTGTCTTTCTATCTGCATGTCATTCTTCCTCTCCCTCTCTCCTCACCCACTGCATGGTGCACCTATTTGTTGTCCTTTCACCTCCCTTTGAACTTCTCTGTGTCTCCCTTCCTTCTGCCCCACACCGTCACCCCACTGGCACTGCATGTCCTGCTGCCTGGCACACCGCATAACCAGGACCACTCCGGCACACTTGGCCCTGAGGAATTCAAAGCCTGTCTCATCAGCTTGGGTTACGATATTGGAAACGATGCACAGGTACTGAATGCTAGTGGTGAACACAGACAGATATTAAACTGTGAAAAAATAACAGTTTTTTCCTTTCTTTTCTTGTTTGTCTTAATCCGTCGTTGTTCTTGTGTTGGACTGTATATACATCACTTTTCTATACTGCTTCCTCTCTAAATGTACTTTGATACCTATTCCTTTTTAATTCCCTAATTTTTTGTCTTGGGAGAATTTCTTTTATGTCCTCAAACTGTTCAATTTACTTCTTTGTCACTTAAAACTTTTCTTGTCCATCCTTCAATCTGTCTTCCTTGGTATCTTAATTCCTTTTCTTCACCATCAATATGTTTCTTGTGTGTAAACAATTCCATGTCCAAACCTACCTTTGCTCATTCATGGTTTCACAAACTACCTTTCCTCTGTTGTCTTTCATTGTCCTGTAAATCCTTTCTTCCATCATCTCCCTGCTGAATCTCATTCTTTGTAATGTCTGCTATGGGTTCACTTCTTCCTGGACTGGTCTCCCCTTTCTCTCTTGGCTTTTTCCATCTTTGTATCATTCCCTGTAGAAGAAGACTGGTATGATGGATTGTGAAGATTTCCGAGCCTGCCTTATCTCCATGGGTTACAATATGGTAATGTAGAGCCCTCTGTCACTCCTATTCAAAGTGATTCTTTTAGGCACCTTCAAAAATAAAGGGAGAATGTGTAGTGAATCAAGGTAAATATAGCCTTATTTTCCAATATTATCAGCAATGGACGTTAAAACTAATCTTAGTTGTACATGTAAAATTCTTGTCTCACAGTGGTAGCTAAAGGTAAAAAAAAATGGAAATTATTGTCTCATTCCTGTGTGGTTCAAATAACAATTGTATTTATCAAACTGTGTAGCTACCAGTGGAAGAAACAATAAACTTCCTCATATTGATACCTGCACTCTGCACAGCACACACAACCTCCCCCAGCCCTGAGTGTCAGTTGAACTTATTGTGAAGTGTATACAAGACCTCGTTTCTAAATACACTCAAAACACTGCTCCTCTCATTCCTACCATTTGTTCAAGTTCCAGTCATTCTCCCCATGACTTTTTCCTCACCTGAGTACCTGAATATTCAGAGAAGTAACATGTGGCACCTTGACAGGTATGACAACTAATAGAAAGAGCTTCACCAAAGACTGATGCTCACCAAAGGGCAGAAGAGTGCAAACATATTCAGCTGCACTCTCAGTGTCTTTGCTCCTGATATCAGTCAAAGCAGTGTTTAATCATCTTACTCGTCAGCCCAGGATAAATATAGACTCTTCAGTGTAGCATGCCAAGACATGGTAACATTTGATTAGGTGCCTTAATTACTCTTGAAGGTGTTCTGTTCTAGATGTGTTAGGAGAGCCTGTTCCCAGGAGAAGACTCTGCTCTGCTCTCCCCTCCTTCTCTGGGAAGTCCCAGGGATGAGAATAGATGATCTTGGTTTATATGCAAAAAGGAATGCAAAAACCTGCACTACAAGGTTTTGGCTTCTGTAGCAAAACTACTTTCCTGGGCTACTCCAGATATGCAAGTCCTTCTTTCCAAAGCTGCCTAGTAAATATGAGTAAGATAACAATGAAATATCCCAGAGACATTTCTCTACTGGTTTCTGTTTTGTCAGCTGAAGAAAACTGTAAAAGTTCTCTTTAAGTAAATGAAAGTAAAAGGATTTGAGGAGTGCAGATCTTCAAATACTGCTACAGACATCTAGCACAACAAGTATAGAGAAATTTGGGTCTTCCTCTGAAGTCTGTATGATATTGTTCCATGATAGGAGCATTGTCCTAGAGCTAGATGGAGCAGGATGTTATCCTAGGGCACAGGTGACAATATTTTATTCCAAAGGACGAATGAATGGGAAGCATACGTACGCAACAGCAAGCTAAAAAAGAACATCCTGATTACAAAAAAAAGCAAAGGTGGTTTCTGTTTGGCTTTGTTTTTCTAGCTGTGAGATGGGCTGCTGAACAGTTTCTCCTCACTTTCATAGCACAGCTGCCCAAATGTCCAGGCTTACATAACTCTCTTGTTCCCCAGGGAGAGGCAGAGTTTGCCCGCATCATGAGCATTGTCGACCCTAACCGTTTGGGTGTAGTGACGTTCCAGGCCTTCATCGACTTCATGTCCCGGGAAACAGCAGATACTGATACTGCTGACCAAGTTATGGCTTCCTTCAAGATCCTGGCTGGAGATAAGGTCAGGCTCTACACCTTCATTTCCTGCATCTGCATGGCTCCTGCTTTCCTTTTTCTCTCTTGTCTCTGAGAGAAAGTGTTGAGGGAAGCACTCTCCAGTGTGGATGGTATTTTCACAGGAACATTCTGTAGTGCTGGAGGAGTGCAAGGTTAAAGCGTGGGTTAATGAGCAGCCTGCCAAGGCACTCAAAAGTCCTGTTCAGCTCTCAGTCAGAAGTTTGCTGCCCACTCTTGCTTTAAAATTTTAATTAAGAGCTTGGTCGCGATTTGTTATTTTAAAATGAATAAGTTCAACAGACGGTTCTTGATTAGTCTTGAAAACTATTAATTACTGACAGCTGTAAACTTGAGATGACCTTTCTCAGATATACGTGTCACTATCAGTTGTTATACAACCAACAGATTTTCATTGAGGAGATGCTGTATTTGCAAGAGGAGCATCTTTTAATCACAGAAATTGGTCGAAAGTAGGAAAACTCAGGGGATGATACAAAAAGTAATAATTTTCTGAATTTACATCGTCAGTGGAAGCAGTTGATAAAAGAATATGTAATCTTATTTTTATTACATGCCCACTAATCTTTTATGTAACTGAACAAATAATATGTACATGTAATATTAACATATTTCTATATTTGCTAATTATTTATCTCACATGAAAAGTTGGATACCACTTCTCAGATTATAATGAGTTGCCCTTAAATCCAGTACTGGTTTCTATGTTTCACTAAGAATCTTTTTGTAATCATGATGTAGAAACCCCTGATACCAGTCCTTTAGACATCTACCTGGCTGAAGCCAGTTCTATTGTCTTTTGAGGCCTGAAAATTCCATGTTATTCAGATAAACTAATCACTGAGGTACTTTGGGATGCAGTATTACTTATTAACTCATTTATTCTGTACAGTAAGTTAACTATATTTGTCAGTGTTTAATATGCTCTGGTGACTATAACATGAATCAGTATTTCATTATGAAGAAAAATACCTTTTACCCAGTCATTAAACTGAAAAGCAGGGGGAAAAAATAAGAAGTCACAGGAGGGAGAAGGATGGTGTGAAACCTGAACTATTGTTCAGACAGACTGAAAATGCCCATGAGTCAGTTAGCTAAAGACAATATATTGATTAGCAAACAGGCAACTACTGTTGCCCACTGCATGGAGAGAAGCCAAGCTAGCTAGCTCAGTGCAGTGAGTCTCCAGAAGTCCAATGTCCATAAGTTTTGCTTGCTTATTAAAAATGTCTGCAGTGAAAGGCGAGGATTGTTGCTGGAACTGTGGAAGCAATACAAAGTGTTTGCTTGTCTGCTGCCTGCATTGGTGCCACCAGCAAGAGCTGGAGGGGATGGCCCCTTCCCTTGTTCTGAAGAGAGGGAATGGCAACTCTCAAGCAGCACAAGCAGTTGTTACCTCCTGCTGGTGAGGTACAGCATCCGAATTATATTACTGCTACCTCACATTTGCTTTCAGCAGGACCTCCTCTATCAACAGGAAGGCACAGTCTTAAACTAACAAGTTACCTTACTTACCTCCAGGTGTTTTCTTTATGTGCGCTGGCATCTCTCCTGCAAAACCAAGTTTTCTCTCTACTGTAAAAACCTCCTCCTTGTCCATATGGTAGGGAGCGAGAGCATGTCCTCCCGAGGCGTAAGCGCAGAGAGCTCCCTGTGCGGGTATATGTCCCCAGCGTAGTTGTTGGGGTCCTGTCCCTGAGTGTTGTCTGCTGCCCTGGTGGGAGAGGGAGTGGTTGTCCCTCTGAGGAAAGTCAGTTTTCTGAAAGTAATGGTTGCCTTATCATTTGTCCTCATTGCAGAACTACATCACTGTGGATGAATTACGGCGGGAACTGCCTCCTGATCAAGCTGAATATTGCATTGCTAGAATGGCACCCTACAATGGCCGTGATGCTGTACCCGGTGCCCTGGACTACATGTCCTTCTCCACAGCGCTCTATGGCGAAAGTGACCTTTAACTTTTTTCTCTCCCACCACACGCTCCCTCCCCTCTCCCCCGTCCAACATACCCTACCTTCTCTTTGCAAAGCAACCTCTGCTCTGCTCTTTTTTGTGTTACCCTCTTTTGCTTCAGATAATCGATCACATTTTTAAGTAGGGGGGGAGGACATTGACATGGCACCACCTACCTTGCCCTTGAAATAACAGTTTACAAAATTATTTTGTGCAAAAAAGTTACGTTTTAAAAAGAACAGACATATTTTATTATAGAAAAGGTATTTTTCTCCACCAGATTGAAGCTTAAAAAGAAAATGTTAAAATATTGCACCAAATATTTTTTGTTGTGACATAGAAAGTCAAGCACAATGTTACATTCCATCCTTTCCAAAATGAACCAAACTATGACAAAACTCCACCTGTTCTGTTAACTATTACATTTGCGTATGTCTCTCTTATCACATTTATCTTGGGAGGGGGGAAGGCACACAAGTGCATGTATTTGCTGGTTCACTCATTTCATGAAGATATTTTATGATAAACTTTTGAAATTGCTGTGTTTTCTAGGGAAAAAATAATGTACACAGCTCATTTTTTCATATTTAATTAAAAAATACAATACGCCTCCTATGTTATCAGTGCACAACTTTTTTTGTTCCTGAGCGTTGTCTGGTTTCAGAACATGAAGCTTGAGAGTTGATAACTTTGATATTGCTTGTCACAAACCATATTAAAAAATTCTTGTGATAACAACTTTAGACTTTATTCATTTGTATAGTAAAATTGTTTACCCTGTTTAGTTTAAAACAACATGATGAAGAGAATCCAAAATTAATGTTTTTAACTGAAATTACAGTACTTTTAAAGGTATACTTCCTTGCCCCATAACCTTTTCATTTTTACTGAGTGGTGTTGGAATTTTCACAGCTTTATGACCACTTTAAATCCCTGATACACCCATATAGCTAGGAACAATATTCTTGTTATTCCTTAAAAACCAGGACAGAATTAGTTACTAGATCTGTACAAACAACCACCATGTCTTGAACCTTCTATGAAAAATTAATCCACTGTTCCATGCTCAGCACTGAATATCTCACTGGTTTTGATACCACATCTTTTGACATCATAAATTCCTCTAGAGATCATCCTTCTCTTGGATATAGAAAAGAAACCAGCCTTAGGAACAACTCCTTTGGGACCTTTAGTGAGTCATGTGCCTGAAAATCAGCAAAGGAAGCAGCTAATCCTTCCAGCCATCTCATATTACAGGTGCATTTCCTGCCCTCCCACAACTTTTTTAGGAAACACAGGGTCAGGAGCAAAAACTACATTACTGCTTCATGACGTGTTTCAAGTGTTTTATAGGTGTAACTAGCTAAGTCCTGAGAAAGGCATTATACATGGTGGGTTGGGGTTCAGCACAGCTTTGTGGTTAATTCCTGACCTTCAGGAGGACACAGTAAAAATCACATCAACGTGTTGTGATGTATCCCAACCTGACAGTATCTGCCTATTGTATTTGGGAGAGGGGATGCTAATATCTGCTACCACACTACTTACAGGAGACACCCAGATCTGTGTTCTCCTGTAGGCTGGATAACAAGTTTATGGGGAGCATGGTAATAAATGCCATTTAGCTTCATACATAGATAAGGCCAGACTGCACTCACCATAGTTTGTCTTCAAAGGTTTAAGAAGAGACAGTTCATGTAACTTACTTATAATTGTGTTGTTAATGAGGGCTGGAGTTGAGCTGAAGCTGAACTTTCTATTTTTAAACCATGATACTGACAAGTCTGGAGGGGTTGATATGAGTTGTCAGTAATGTAGGACTTGCAGCCACATCAGTATTTGATCCACTCTAGACTCATTTTTAGCTATATCACTGCCATGTTGCTACAAATTAGACTGTCCTCTTCAAAGATATGGGATGTTTGGGAATGGGATTCCATTGCCATGTGTTAATGTACACAGCATAGGTTATCTCTTTGAAAGCTTCTGAGTAGTTGAATAGAGTTAAAAATATTGACAATAGGTGTGCCTAAAATATATTAGTATTTCTTCTCAGGTGGCACAGCCTCTGACAAATTGGCTGGAGTTTACATGACCTCGTCTTTCTCTCTTGGCTGTAGATAAGGCCTCCCCATTCCCATCCCACACAAGGAGGAGTGCTAGGATGCTGCAAGATGTTCACCTTCCTCATGTGCAGCACAATATTTATCTTGCAACCGTGTGGCCTAACAGTCTCTGGCAGTTAAGATGCTGAAATCTGAAAACAGCTTTTGGTATTAGGCTCATGGTTTTGCAGCTAACGTGCCATTCCTTAGCCAAGTCCTGACATCAGCCTTGATGAAATTAATCTCTGGAAGCAGCTGTTTGCAGCTCAGTGACTGTCCCTTCCTCTGCCAAGAACAGAAGCAGCAGACAATCCACCTTAATCTCACACCTTCCAATAACGGGTAAACCATTATTGTCAATCTGCCATACTCTCTATTTTGAGGCATGGAAATTGAAATAATGCTTTTGCAGGAAATTAACCAAGAAATGCCTTTCATGACCATTGATATCTTTGGCTGCTGAGATCTCAGTACCTGCCTCAGCCTGACTGTTTGACAGTACTGGGGCAAGAACTCTTCAGTGCTCAAAAAACGTGGGTCTGTCTTGCCTGCCAGAATGTCAACCCCATTTCCAAAAACCTCTCATACCTATCTTGTGACTGTGTGTGTGTTCAGTGCTGCCAGCATCTGGTTTGAAGCAGAGTGGAGGAGCAGAGCCAGGAGTCTCAGAAGACAATGAAAGGAAACAGGTCTGCAACCTTTAATGAACTTGGTTTCAAATATGGATATATTTCCATATATCCATGGAAATTCCATCCAGATGAATCAGACTTACTGGTCTTATCAGGGAAAAAATGGAGAGGGCAAGGAATAAAGAGTGGGTGGGTGTTTGTAATGGCTGTGAAAAGGGACAGCTCAAACTAAAATGACTTGTTAAAAAACCAGAAAGCAGGTACAATTTTCATACCATAACAAGAAGATTATTTGTACAACATTACTTGCACTACAGATGCTGGGGTAGGACAGACTAGCCAAGTACGAAGAAATCTTAATCATGTTGAATTGATTAAACTGTTGAGGTGACTCTGGCTACTGAAAGGATTGCTACTGTGTAAACCCTTAAAATCCATTGCATTATCTCTAAGCTACTGGGAAAGTCTTAGCATAATAAACATAGATTAGCAAAGGGTAGGACATGTCCTGATGCAAACAGGTAATCAGAACATTCCCCTTCAGGCACTGAGAAAATGTACTCAGTGTTGCAGTCAGTAGAGTAGTCAGTCATTGTGATGAATAAAGTTGGATGATTGCACCTTGTACAGGGAAGGATGTTCTCTAAGGCTATTTCAAGTAGATTTAAATCTCAGTAATTTAAACCCACTGGAAATGCAAGGAGAAAAATAATCTTTTCTATATTCTGAGGACTCGGAGCCATTATAGACTACATCTCACCAATAAGATACTGAAATGGATTCCTCCCATGTCTTTGAACACCATACAAGAGTCAGGAAATAATTTCTCAGTTTTGTTCTCTGCTTTGATTTCTGGGACATACATGCAAGAAAATATGTTGGCAGAAACTGCACAACCTCCCATATCTGTCTTTTCTCAGCAAGTCTGTTTGCACCTTATTGCTATTAGTCAGCTGTTCACATCCTGGTGACCTAGCAAGCATTCGAGCAAAATCCTGAGAAACTCTAGCTATTGTCATACCTCAGTGACCCTGATCCTGATACTGTCTGGAAAAGCATGATCTCTCACTACTGCTTTGGGAAACATCTAGTGGTATTCCCACTGTGCAAATAAAGAAGGCACATGGGGGAAAAGGGCTAGATGTCACTAGAAGGTAGAAATGCGAAGCCTGTATTTACAGTTGCAATCCAAGCAGTCTCTGTTCAGCTGCTGCCTGAGTCTGGAGGTATTGCTCATAGGCTTTTCCCTCTTGCACCTAAGCCTTCTCTGTACACCTGTTTCTGCTTTGGGGCAGGCTGGAGCGGGCCATTGAAACTGCTGGACACCTGGACCCCTGTAACAGTCCCCTTTAGGGCCCGAGCACTCCTCTCGCAAATACCCCACATCACAATATCCTGGGGGCCACAAATCTCACCCTGAGTACAAAGACCAGTACAAACCCGCAAGACTGGTGGATTCCTTTGCAAAGTCTCAAGGTGGGTTTGCCACCCATTTGCTCCATAAAAGCCTAATTGCCTAAAATATCTTCACATGAGGAGAGGAACACAAGTTCAATGCTTCATCCCTACCTCCCAGCCCTACACCCTAACCAGGAGAAAACCTAATAGGCTGGGCCAGGGAGCATCTCCTCAGCCTCACCGTATCTCTCTCTCTGAAATAAATAAGCACTCAAGCAATAGGAGAGAAAGCATGAATCCATATCCTCATGGTTTAAGCATTCAGTTTGCAGAAAGAATGCTGCTTCTCTGTCCCTGACAGAGGTATTTTTTAGGTATTTCCTATTAAGCAGTCAAAGGATAAAGACCCTTAGGGTGGGAAACAAGCCCTAGGATGCCTTTCCCAGCACCCCAACCACTAGGTCTCTCCTTACACTTGCTCTCCCTCAGTTTTCCGCTCCATAGTGGCAAAATTTGAATGAGAGGAGCCTCCCTCCTCTACCACCAGAGGCTCACACTGTGGTTAGGACACTTTGGCAGGTGGGAGCCTGAATCTTCAATCTGAGGAAGACAGAAAACCCAAGCTTCCAGAGTAATAGGTATTTTAAACAATAGGCCATTTTACAAAATGTAGCTGTTGGTCTGAACATGTCTTTTGGCAGCCAAAGGAAAGAACAAGTCCTAGTTGGTCCTTGCTAGAAACAGATGTTGGCACTCTTCTATGAGAAAAGACCGTGCTCTGGTTCCCAAGTGGAACAAGGCTCTGGTTTCCTAGCTGCAGAGAGGTGCATCTATACTGAGCAGGGGCAGGATGTTTAGACCTACACATCTCCCCAGTGCTTCCTAGCAGCTTCTCATTCATTCAGTAGCATGCAGGCATTTTTGGTCCCCAGATGTCCTGTACAAGATAGCTCTAGGTCTTGAATGGATTCTTTCTGGACGGCTGGCACCTCTTAGGTGCTTCAGGGTTATTGTCTCCAGTCAGGAATGACTTGCCTGTGGTCCTTAGGAAGGTTCACAGTGGAGCAATGAACTGGGCCCAGCTCTGTCACAATCCAGTCTAAGTGCTGCAGTCATCCAACTATTTAAAACCTTTTCCCAGACCATTGATCTAGTTCTTTAATTGCTGTTGTGGCTTTTTGTATGACCCTGTGGCTTTCATTGTACAGATTTGCCTAAAACCAAGGACTACTTTAAACTGCAGAATTAAGAAAGCATTTTATACCCTCTTTATTATTAAGCGCATTCAAACATCACCACCATCACTTTAATGAAGAATTTCTCTCCTGCTACTTCTTACTTGAGTAGGACATAGTACTTAATCTGTGGTACTGAGCCACAGCATCCTGTTTTCTGTCACACAGAAAATAAAATGTCTTCTTCAGGGAAGTGAGAAAGCAGTTCATTTATCCCAGCAGTAAACAGATTGTGGTTTTTAAGTATCCTGATTCCAGATAAGTATTTGTTTACATTTGTAGGTGTGCAGTCAGGACACTAGTAGCTCCCAGTGGGCTTTCAGATGTGCTTCTGAGAGACCAGTCTTTTTGTGCAACCAAAATAATGAGGGAAATAAAACACAGCTTTATTACTAAAGTTGACTTTGTGTGCGATAGCTTCCAGAAACACTATCCATATACTAGAGGCAATGCTACAGATTCTCCTAATGATATATTTCATGCCTTTTACCACCCATGCAGAGTGTCCACAACCAAGAAAGCGAAAGCAGGACTCCAGCCCAGCTCAGGCACTGCTGGAACAGCCGGAGCTGCGTTCCAGACACACAGCTGCATTCTTTCCCACTGACATGACCCCAGAGGCTGCAGAGACGCAGGCTAAAACCGAAAAAGCTTTAATTGGGCTTCTAGTATGACATCTTTATTATTGCCAGTAACTCCAATCCTTATTACTCCCATACCATTCCAAGACTGCCACCTAAGGAGCTTTTTTCTGCTTCTGAGCTTCATAATGCAGCAGTTCGAGCACACAGGCACACAGAGACTCTTCTGCTGCTCCTGTAATAGTCCAGCTCTGCCACCTACATAGAATTTGCACAGAAAGTCACAGTGTTGCCATTTTGAGTGTCCAGGACAGTCTTATCAAATAAAGAAGTAAAATAGCCTTACAACTGAACATTGTATTCAAAGTTCTAAGACATACTTGCACCAGCTACAGCCACCCACATTTTCTTTTTTAATCACAGTTAGCTGTGTTCAGCTGTCACATTCCTCCATTTTCTTACCAAATAATAGTTCACATCAGCTGCTTTGTGATAAAAGTCAACAGCATCCTGGGCTGCATTAGTCAGAGCACTGCTGGAGGGTCAAGGGAATTGATCTTGCCCCTCTATGCAGCACTGGTGAGGCCATACCTGGAGTATTGTGTCCACAAAAGAAACATGGACTTGGTGAAGCAAGTCCAGCACAGGGCCACAAAGATGACTGTGGGACTGGAGCATCTCTAATATACGGAGAGGCTAAGAGACCTGGGATTGTTTAGCCTGGAGAAGGCTGAATGTGTATCAATACCTAATGGGAGGGAATGAAGAAGAGGGAGCTGCACTCTTCTCACTAGCATCCACTGACAATTGAAGCCCATGACATTTTATCTGAACACAAGAAAACACTTTTTTTACTCTAAGGGTAGTTAAACACTGGATCAGGTTGTCCAGAGAGGTTGTGGAGCCTCCATCTGGGGAGATATTAAAAAGTTGAATGGACAAGATCCTGGCAAGCTTGGGGGATTGGACCAGATGATCTCAAGGGGTCACTTCCAACCTAAAAGATTCCGTTTATTACATGGATGTTGAATGTATAGGTTATCTCCATCCTGAAGAATAATTAGAGGGCAGTAAATTTCAACGATGCCTAAATTTAACATACAATATCATAGATGTAACTAAGATATTTACTTCAAGTTAAAGCAGGAAATACAGACATGATGCTGTCAGACAATGGGGGAAAATGGGCAAACCAAACTGTCATTATATTTTAAAGTACTTGGACAGTGAAGACTTAACAAGCTATGCTACACTGAAGAAACAGGTAACAATTTTTATCTTGATCATCATACTGTAAAATGTCATTAATGACACTAAGAATTCCACAAAGTGAGTACATCTGATACTGATAAACCAGGAAAGTAGTGTGCTGTTTATGCATGGAAAAACTGCTTCTGCCCTACAGTCCTGGATCTTCACTAGCCAGTTTTCCCCACCCAGGGTTTCCCTCTGGGGTCAGTGACATTATAGCAGTATTGTGGTTTTATCCAAAGCAGTACAATTCTGTGTGCTGAAGAGGAGAAGAAGGTGGTAGTAAGGGGCTAGCCACAGCAACCTTTTATTGGCAGAACTGAGTGCCTAAGTGTAACACTTCAGATGAGTTCTTTGGACGTGTGACTTTGCTCCCCCACTTATTAAGCAGAAGTGACACCCAACTTTTTTGCCGTGTCTTAGCAAAAGTCAGAGGCAGTTCAGCACCAACAGCTTCCCCAGAGACGCTGTGGGTGCCCCATCCTTGGAAATGCTCAGGGCCAGGTTGGGTGAGGCTCTGAGCAGCCTGGTTGGTGAGAGGTGTCCGTGTCCAGGACCTGGCGCTGGAGCGGGATGACCTCCGGGGTCCCTCCCAACGGCCCCTCCGCGCCTACACTTCCCGTGGTGCCGCGCGGCGCGGCGCGGGCGGGGCGGGTGAGCGCAGGCGCAGTGGGGTGGCGGCGGTCGGAGCAGCCGGACAGCCATTGTCGCCGCGGCCGCACCGCAGGGCTCCGCACGCCCGCAGGACCTCGCCGCTCCGCCGACGGTGTGTGGCGGCCCCCCTCGCTTGGGGGAGGCCGGGGCGGGCGCGGGGAGCATCGGTGGGGTCTGGTGCCGGGCCCCGCGGTGGGGTGGGGAACGGGCCGAGGTGGGGGAGCCGCGGGCGGCGGCCGCGCTGGCGCCGCGCGCGCCGAGGCCCGGCGCTGCGGTGGAGCGCGGCCGGGCAGGCCCGCGCTCGCATCGCTGCCCGCGCGGCGGGACAGGCTGATCCGGGCGGGGTGGCCGGGGGCCGGCGTGTTTGGCAGGCGAGCGCACAGCTTTTCGGAAGAGCGGAGGGGCCGGGGCCTCTGCGTGGGCCGGCGCCCGCGGTGCGCGGGCCTGTGCACAGGGCCCTCCTGCTTGGGCAGGCGGCGGGCCTGGCGCAGCCCCGGCCCATCTCGGCCGCTCGAAAGGAGGGAGGAGCAGATGGCCGGTTGCTGTGGGGCCGTGCTTCTCAACGGCTTTTCCTTATTTTGTGAGCCGCCAGCGAGCGAACTCGGTGGGATTGCGGTAGGAACAACGTGTGAAGCTCCGCGCCTTGCAAGTGTCAATACAGATCTCGCAGCGACTGTAGTCTCTGATGGTTGAATAAATAACGCGCAGGCGAGTTGTTCGCACCTCTTTCGCCTGTCCGTGACAGTTTCAGTGGTGGTCAGTTCCACTCACCCACCCCGTATTCATTTCCTTCTGCGGTTAATCTCCCCACCTTGTTTTCCTACAGCTAAAAATACTGAACAGCAGCTACGCAGTCGTTTTAGTCTTTCAAATCTATGTTGCTCCCCAAATGAGCGCTATTGCCAGAGTGGCTATTCTTGCCGTGTTCTAAAGCACACAGTTACGTAAGGCTGTCTTTTCTCTGCAAGGGCTTGCCTTTCCCTTAATACCCGCTGCTGGCCTTCCCGGTGTTTGCGTGGTAAGGGTGCACCAGGGAAACCGGGGTACTCCACTCTTCTCGAGGGAGGTGAACCAGCCCACTGAACTGAATTTCTGTGTGGGCATTAAAATGCACGTGTGAGCACAAAGGAGAGGATGGCTACAAAGGGCAGCGTTTTGGAGGAAGCACAAAACTTTCCACATGAAAGTGATTAAATAAATAGCCATCACCTCAGGTCGTGGTTCGGGGATGTCTGAGGCGAGTCTGAGTGCTGTCACAGTTCAACCCCTCGCCCCATAAAAAGCCCAGTACCCAGTTTTCCAAAATTTTGGCACTTCTCACATGGCACAGTGAGTCTGAGTAAAGAAACTAATCAAAAGAGACCTAATGGGTGTTTGTTAAATCGCACTAATTCAAAATACTGTATCCAAATTGACTGGAATTATTTTCACAGCTAATATGATATGTTGTCTGTTTATTCTGCCTGCTTTACAGCCCAGTATTGTAAGGCAAAATCACATCGTATTTTCATTCCGTACAGCTTGGATTATTTGTTTATTGTATGACAGCAAGCTCACTGAGTGAGCCAAATAATATTTTCCAGTTACAAGAACTTAAAAAATTTCTAAATCACGTAAACTGAAAAAGTGACACCTCAGGGTAAGCAATGGTGTTTTCATAAAGTATCTCGAATTATGTATCCTAGATCAGTAGATAGTTTTGAAAATACGAATATCCAAAATAGCGATTTTTTAAATTTTTGCTGTTGTTGAAATCTCATAATGAAAAAATGTTTTTTCAGAACCTGGCAGACTGTTAAAATAAGGTATTTATGGTTACTGGAAATGGAAACAATTTGATGATGACCGTTTATCTCTTTTATGCTAATACAGCTTTTATTGCAGCAGTTCTTCCAGGTCAAAGCAAAATTTTTATGTTTCAATGTTTAGTATAACAGTTTTGTTCTTTTTTTTTTTCAACTGCTGCTAACCCAGTAATTTAATCTTTGAGGTTAATTTAATCTTTCATGCTTTGTGATACAAAAATCTTACTAGTCTGACAGCAAACAAAAATGTTATTTCAGGTATAAGAAGTCGTTAAGTTACATGCTTAAAAAGGAGAAAATGGGGAGTTCTGTGTGGGTTCTAGCAGAAGTCAGCAAGACAGGATTTTTTCACTTCTCTTGATATAGAGAATTGGGTTTTTAACATATACCTGGAGGACAGTAAAATCAAATCCTATTAAACCAAGATTTCTGAGATGTAAAAGTGATCTTAATGACCCTATTTTAAGTTTGTTAATCTGATAAACAGTGCTGTTTTGTTTCTTAGCATCAACTTTAAGATGAGTGGCTGCCGTGTCTTTGTTGGACACTTGAGCTCACGTGCTCGTGAACGGGATGTGGAGAAATTCTTCAAGGGATATGGTCGCATACGAGAAATCCATCTAAAAAATGGATTTGGATTTGTGGTAAGTAATAACCTTGTTTTCCTTCCTCTTGCTTGTAGATACTAACCTTGCTAGGCTGATGTCAAGGAAGGGAAGATGATTAAAAGAATAATAGTTGCAATTGGAAATGGAAAATATTAATATACATTTCAGACCGCTTTTCAGAATTTGGGATTACAGTCCAAGTTTTGCTCAAAGTCTTGGTAATATTCTAGCTTCATTAAATACATTGTTTGATCAAAGGCTTTCATGGATTTAAAATTTATCTCTCATTTCTGAAGACTGTATAAATATCCTGTTATGGCAGCGCAAAATTTTACAGAGTCCTCATCTGGAGAAAAGTTTATACAGAACCACTTAGGTTCCTCTCTCAGTCCTTATAAGCTGTCTTATAACAAGTCCGCTTGCTCATATCTCTAAATCACGGCCTGACATAAAACCAGAGTCGCTGGCTAAAACAACAGGTATAACAGGTGCCTGCTGGTGGACTAAAGCAGCACAGCTTTTGATTCTTGTAGCTGAAGTTAGTCACATTCACCATCAATACGTGTTAACAGGGCCTATGTGTCTGTCACACTGTTGAATGAAATAGATGGTTCATTGGATTTCAGTTTCCTGGCACTGCTTTCTAGAGCTCTATGCTCCTAAACTGTTGTCCAAATTTTGCGGTTCTGCGGGTTCCCAAATTGACTCAGGATCAGCCCATCTCTTAAATATTACCTCCTGAGAACTGAGAATTAGCTGTTCTGCAGCACTGAGTTCAAACTGGAAAGGGTGATACTGCCCTCACACTGTGGCAGGTTTACATGCCGTTCTTTCTGCCAAGATCAGTCCCTTGAGTGAAGTTATAGGAAAAGATAAAAAAAACAGGCTTTGCCTACTTTAGCTTTGTATGAGTATTGTTCCTTAATGCCTACACATGCTGGTTCCTGGTTGCCCTGCAGTATGAGCTACTTCTTGTTGACTGCCAGTAGGTAAATATGTGTCTCCTAAAGTCCGGAGGTAAATGGCTGATCTAGACGCGAGCCTGGGTTTATTTAGAGTGCTTTTTCCAATTGCCGCTATTTCTCAATCCCCTTTCTCTGAGTGTTACTCTTCTCTTCTTGGGCAGGGCTGTTGACTCATTCAGGAACAACTTCTGTTCAACTCCTGTAAGCGAGTCAGTCAGTCCTCCCTCCTCTCTTCTCTGGTTCCCAGGCAGAACCATTTTCCTTTCAAAGCTCACTAATAAGATTGAATAATTGTCTCATAAATTTATCTAAAAATTTTAATTGTTCTCAGGATAAAATTTTTTTTCCTTTCAACTAAAGAAACCTTTCCCCCCCCTCCCCATCATCTCCCCATCCCCCCCATCCTCCCCCCCCGGTCATCCCATCACTCTGCACCCACATGAGGAAATCATTTCTGTTGTCAATGTGACTATGTTTTAGGTTTTGGAAGATTCTGACTGGATCCCCTTGGAGCTGCCCTTTCTTCAGGCTGAACAAACACAGCTCTCTCAACCTTTTTTTGTTCTCCAACCTTCTGATCAGTGTTGGTGGCCCTCTGGTAGCCTCATTCCAATTTTTCAATGTCTTTCATGAGCTGGAGGGACCAAAACTGGACACAGTGTTCCAGGTGTGGCCTAACAAATGCCAAGTAGGGTGGGATAACTGGATCCCCTGGTCTGCTGCTTGTGCTCCTACTTATGCAGCCCAGGATGAGGTTTGCTTTCATTGTAGCAAGGCCACACTGCTGACTCATGCTTAGCTGACTTTCCACAAGGATTTCCATGTCCTTTTCGGCAGAGCTACACTCCAGCCCCTCAACCCCCAGCCTGTTCTGCTCTTAGGACTATTTTAACTCAGGTGCAGGACTTCATGTTTGTATTTTGTTAAAACTTGTAATTCTTGTTTGCCTTACCTTTCAGCCTAGCAAGGTCTTTCTGTGGGATGGTTTTTCCTTCTGGTATATCTGTTTCTCCACCCACTTTGGTGTCAGGCACAAAATTGGTGAGGGTGCACTTGATCCTGTCATCCGTCTAATTTATAAACACATTGAAGGCATCATTTGTGGCACTTCCCTTGCCATGTTTTTGCCTGTTGATCTGGGTTTGGTTATTTAAGATCTGTATTTATAGAGCCACTCACAAAACCAAGTGAACATTGTTGTAGTGTTAAAAGCATGTTTCATTGTGCTTGATTGAAATCATTGCTTGTTCTGTGAAACTTATTATATCTACTTAAATTTTGTAGATTTCAGGGTGTAATGTTTTTAAACTTCAGATCATAAAGCTAGATAGACTTGAAGACATTCAGTTTGTTAGAAACTAGCTGAAATAATGGGAGTTGTAGGTGCTGACTATTGATACTCTTAAATGCTAGGCGTAAATTTTCTCAAGATAATCTTTGCAGCATCATGCGAAGATGTGTGATGTTTCACTTGGTAGTGAAACAGATTTGAGTGCAGAATGGGGAAGATTGATTAAGTCAGTATTGCTTCTGAAAAGCAGTTTACGGTTATGCAAACACTTTCTTGAGAAACTTCTTCTCTGTTGTTCATTGCTCACAAGCTGCAGTTCCACTATTTTTTCTCTCCGTCTACACTTGCTTCAAGCAGTCCCTACCCAGCTGCTTGTTCTCTCTGCTTTATTTCTTTCCTTTGTCCCCTTGCCTCACATGGCGTTCCTGCAGTTGTACAACCACATAATGAACCTACCTGGGGAGCTGATCTGTTTGAAAAACAACACTGTCTTTTTCACCCCACCTCCTGCACAAAATGTGCTATTTTTCATCTGGGTACGTTTCTTGACCTAGTTTCCTGCAGAGCTGTACAAATAGCTTTGGCAAGAACCAGTGGGCTGGATAGTGGGCAGAGACTACTCAGGCTGACTAAAGCAGCATTTCTGCCAAAAACGAAGTGAGAGATTCCGTTGGAACACTGTATGGAATTATGCATGTTATAGCTAATCTGGACCTGCAGGTGGCCAGTGCTGAAGACGGGCTTATGTTTCATATTCTTCTTACAAGGGCACCTTTTTGCCCAGCTAGTGAGCTGAATTCACTCAGAAAAAAATTAGAAGGGCTTTTTTTCTGGTTTACTCTTTCTTTGCCAATTCAGTAAGAACTGAATTAGCCCCAGAACTCTTAAGAGGATTTTGGGAGTGCACAAATCTCCTGCTTTTGTTTGCAGTTGATCAGCTCATGTTATTATGTAGGATTTCCCTGTATATAGGGCTGTGTTTTAAACTGTATGCCTTGAAATAATTCTCTCCACCTCTCCCCAAAAGTATTTTAGATACATCTATAGTAAACCAGGTCATTTAATTAATTTATTTTATAGAGGTCCTGCAAATAGTTATTCTGAAACAACTGAAAGAGGCAAAAGGAGTTTGTGGGTGTACTATGAATTCACTTTCTTGTTCAAAGTTCTGGGTGATACTTGCTGCAGAAATCTAAAATTTATAAAGAACACATACTTCCTAGTATTTGCATATAACGTGAGGGAAAAGATTTTTTTATTCCTATTTTCTTTCTAGGAATTTGAAGACCACAGGGATGCTGATGATGCAATTTATGAACTAAATGGTAAAGAGTTGTGCGATGAAAGGTAAGCGTGATATAATTTCCCTTAAGAACAGAAAAAGTGCTTTGCATCCAAATGCAGTGTATTATCTTGTGCTCTGATGCCCATTTCTTTTGACTCTGTGGTGGGATACTTTAAAGGCATTCGTGTTGATTCAGGCTATAGTCTTCTATAAGACAGATTAGTTTGGGACTGGAGGAAGAGTGGTTTGGAGCAGGGCTGACTGTTTTCTCTACTTGCACTTAGTTCTCTTTCAAAGCTAACTCAGGGTCTTGTTATTAGAAGAAATATTAGTAAGAGGGAATTAAACTTATTTGTTATTTATCTGTCTGTTGACCAGAAAATAAGATGATAAACCTGTCATCATTTGGAGCGTTGCCCTTCAGTTTTCAGCAATGGGGACTATGGTCATTGTATGTTACTGTAATTTTTATTATGATTGTGGAAGCTGGATTTTAGGTCATTAGGTTTTTGTTACTTATTTTGGTACTCTTTTGTCTCTGTAGTTATTCTTGGGCTCTAGTTAAGCAAATTCAGGTGTATCAGTCTAAATTACAGACCTATGACAATTTTCATGAAAAGTCTGAGGGATATGAATGAGAAAAGAGAAACCCACTGGTCTGACTCTTTAAGAAATGCCAGTGATTGTGTTATAAATCATTCTTTGCAAGGGCAAGATAATTCCTGTTTGTGTACATGTGCTTCCAATTGTGAAAGATTTTTAAGTCAGTGTCAAATACTTGAAGTTCGTTGGTTTATTTTTTCATGTGCTGTTTCATTTTGTTCCTGTCATAAGGGTCACAATTGAGCATGCTCGAGCCCGAAGAGGAAGGGGGAGATTCTCACAACGGTTCAGTTACTATCAGTCTCAGAGTGGATCTAGGTAGGTGGTCTGGACTCTTTTTCCTCCCAACACAGTAACTGAAGAACTGGAGTGAAAAATTGTTTTTTCTTGTGATTTAGGGATCCAGCACTGCTCTTGTATAGCTTCACAAATACGTTCTCAAACTGTGTAGGTCCATTACTATTATTTGCCTTCTCTGTCTGAGAAGAGTGTGGATTTTAAAGCTGTTAACTGTCTCACAGAGGTTCACAAACGTATTATGAAATGCTCCCTTGCCATATTGTAGGCACTAGGTTGGTCTTGCTTCCTACCATCACGTAAATTATGTGAAGGAGTATTGTTGCAGTTGTAATGGCTGTTTTTAACACTAAGTCAAGAAAAATGCCAGACTTAGCATCTTGAAGCTTTTGTCATCAAACTGAGCTTACATGCTAAGTAGAATTATTGTAGAGCAACAGTTCAAGGTACTTACTGTCTAACCAAACTTTCACATTTCCAGTTGTATGGTTATCAAAATGCTTAGGTCAGCACAGGCTAGAAAAGGAGCAGTGCTAGGGCACAAGATACTAACACGTGCAGAAGTGTTTAGATACCAGTTGAGTAAGTTTGCTGACCAAGCAGGTGCCTTACTAAAGGAGAATCTCTGTCGAGGGATGGAATCTGAAAAACAGGACATAGCTCTTCTCTAGAATACCTCTAGTGGACTCACAGTATTTGTGGAGTTTTTCATTTTCAATGATTTGAGCCAGTGGTGAACCTTACACCAACTTGCAGTGAAAGTTCTGCAGATTTGAATATATTCCACCACACAACTAGTCATTACATCTTTGTACTTTATATCTGCCTGTGTGAAGTAAAAACTTATGGAAAAGTTTGCTCTGTAGAAGCATTTATAGCTGTGGCCTATGCAGAATAGAGATTGAAAGAAAGACAAAGATATAATGGATAGAAACCTTTGTTTCAAAGTCAGAATTGCTGCCAGTTACAAACCAGTGTCTAGAACATCTGATTTGCATATGAAAGTATGCTAATTAGATCGTTTTTTCTTAGTGGCAGTAACCTTGATGCGGTATGATTGGTCTGAGGTCCGGCTAAAAGTGGACTTGTAAAGTAAGAAGTGTGATTTAAGGTTGTGGGCATCTGACGCTATAGTCAGTTCATGATGTCAGACTGCCAGTGCCAGACAGGAAGAGACTGTGGTTTGCTATAATGGAAAAATGAGACAGCCTGCCAGTTTTGTGACTCTGGGACCTCTGTTTAAATACCTGGAAGATACGGATGTTCTGAAAAAAATTGGGACACTTTGAGGTATGCACTGAAATGAAATTGCCTGTGCTTCAGTGTACAAATCAATATGCACAATTTAGGATTGTGTTTCTGTGGGAGGAGAAGATGAGAATAATTTTCTCTAAGGTCAGTGCTCTCGATTCTTGAATCTTTTTTCTAGTAAAACAAAGTAGTGTCATTGTTAGAATCCTGCATTACTTACCAAAAGACTGGCATACCTTTTTCCGTAATTCTCAAATCTCTTTCTATTCAGAATGACTAGGATTGGGAGCAGAAAAGCCTTGCAAGGGTATTCTTTTCAGATTTACATTCTTTCCAGATGTTTTACTGTCCTGTATGAATATTTTCAAGCCACATATTTTCATTTTTGAGAGGGTCTTTAATTTTTTGTTAAATTGAAGACATCAGCTTTCATTCAGGAACTGTAAACTGCCATAGTTATTTCAGGACAACCAGTTCATTAGCTCTCATTTTACTGAAATAGGAATATTTCTATCAAAAAAACCCCCCTAATATAGATCATGGTGGTATTTAAAAATATTAACAAGTTATTTGGAATTTAGAAGCATGAACTAAAATGCCTTTGAATTGTGCCTTCTAGCTCCCTGACCTGAAGCAGAATGGAACAGCATAAAAAAAGATTAAAAAAAAAAGATTATCTTTTCCATAATATAAGCCAAGCAGGTCAAATACCAAAATTGAACTAAATCTCTTTACATTATTTTCATTCTACCAGACATTTATTTTGGTGTATCTAGAAAAAAAATGGCAACTATATTGACTGCCTTGGTAAAAAGTTCATCAAAATTCTTTTTAATCCCCGTGTAGCAGCTTGCTTCTAGTAGTGGAGACTTAAATATGTTCTTGACTAGGGAGAAGTCTGCAGTCCAGCAACCAGGAAATTACTTCAATCTTACAGTAAACTGTAGAAAATGTCAGATTTCTTAAGTTCAAAATTCCTTACACTGGAGAATTTTTTTCTTTTTTTTCCTTTGAATTCTTCCAGCCGATATGGACCTCCTGTTCGTACCGAACACAGGATCATTGTTGAAAACCTTTCCTCCCGTATCAGCTGGCAGGTGAGTTAGCATCTTATCTTTTTTTCACACCTTATTTTACTACCCTATAAGTAGACTACTTTCAGCCTAGTTTCTTAATAAAGCCATCATAAATATTTAATGTGAACAAAAAGCTTCAGTGATTGCTAAAAATTAGCATTCCAACACTTGAAGAAGTCTTTTGTTTCATAGCTGTACAAATAGCTCTATAACTAGATTTTGTAGTTGGGAAATTATTCTCCCTTACTTGTGTTTACCAACCTTTTGAAGGCTCTAGGTTGTTTCTAAAATACTGAAGCATAACATTCATTCAAATGTCATATCATCCTTTTGTATTGTTACACCTGGAAGTGCATGCCTTTGTTTTGAGTGAAATTTACGGTCATTTCATATGGTTTGCAAAAGACTTTTGTGACCTGATGCATGATTGAGAAGTCTGGTAATACATTGTTATAATGGAGGGAATTTTAAGAGAGCTACTGTATCAAGTATGCTTACTGTAGATATTTTTTAAAAAAAAACCCAGACTTTCAGTACTTGTCATGTGAAGATTTCTTACCACCTTTCATTTTTGTTTTTTTCACCCTTTGCTAATGTTTTGCTAATATCTAGCTGGCTTTTAACAGAATAGCCCTATAATCAATTCCTTTAGTTGTGTTCTGCGTAGTATACAGTCTATATAGAAAGTTCACTTTTTAAGGGCATAGCAACAGATGCTATTTACGAAAGGTGAGTGAATAGTGGAGTTTAGTCTTGCTCTTTAAGCTTTATTCATTAACCTGTATTCAAAGAATATAAAGAGACTTTAATTAATGTACTGAAAGATGCAGTAGATGATGTTGAATGTCCAAAGCCTCAGTCTTGAAGCTACGTCCCCGCGAGGAGGCTGCTCAGCTTGCCTGGAGCTCTGCTGGTGTGTTTCATAAGAGTTTGGGTGCAGTCCATGCAGATAACCAGTTGAACTAATTTTGTTTATCTTCTGCATCACAGGTTCAGAGGGTTCATAATTGTACAGTTGTGTTAATTATTGAATAGCTAAAAAAAAAACTGAGTTGATGTGATGAGCAAGTGGATTTAATCTAAATATCTTCTGGGTATGCTACGCGGTTACATTTATGAAGAGATTGTCACTTGGAAACGACAGTAGGGACCAGAGAAGTAAGCTATAGTGGAGTGTCAAGGAGAATAAATCGTGTTTAGTGTTAAATTTGTAAGTTGAAAAAAAAATTAGCATTTCTTTAAGTTTCTTTTACTTGTGAATATTTATAATGGCTTTATGTGTACTTACATTTTAATCTGAAGCCTATCCAATTCAGATTTCATACTGGTGAATCTTAAGTATTCTAATTAAATGTTTTAATGACTTAAATATATGATAAGTTAGCATAAGAGACTTGACTTCTTGATGTTTGCCTAAATAGACATCATTTGAAGCTAACAACCACATGTAAGCTGCATTTAGTTTTGAAGCTGTACTACTTTGATACTGACTATAGTGTTTTAACTTCTAACTATGCTACTTACACAACAGGTTAAAATAGCTAATGCATTAACAGTAGTGGCATTATTCTTCCCTTCTAATCCTTGAGCTCCTAGGAAGCACAGTTGGTATAGAACCTTGCTTTAAAACTTATGCACCTAATTTCATCTTTTGTGTGTCCAGATCCCCATGCTTTGAGAACATCTGTCTCCTTTAGAAGTTATTATGTTGGGATATAAAAAAAAACAAACAAACAAAAAAACAAACAACCAAGCCACAAAATTGTTAATAGATAATCTCATCTCTAAGTAGTAGACAAACTGTTAGAATTCTCCTACTTTAACGAACGTATTTTTCTGCATGTTCAGAGCTTTCCAACCACCCTCATTAGTTCTTCAGTATCTGTGAATTTTCAAGCAGTTGAGAAAAGTAGGTCTGTGTTACATCAAGATGTATTTTTAATAGGTGTTTGTTTTATTTATGTTTGTCCTACACTTTATATTTTTTTACTGTGAAGGACAACAGGATTTTCTTGTGCTGTTTAAAGTGAATCAGAACAGTAAACTTAGGATAAAATTTGGTTGTTCCACTGGTTAAGTAAAACTAGGTAACTTCAAAACAATCTTCTTAATAACAGAACGTCGAACTTTTATAACACATGCACACTTACCCTGTTTTGAGCAATAATGCCAGCATCTTAATCACGTCATTGCTATTACAAAAGATACTTCCTGTTGATGATTCTTAAGATTTAGCAAGACTGGCAGCCTCAATTTTAAAGCCTAAAGTTATTGAATTAGGAAATAATTATGTAGATTAACAGTTTAAATTTCATTTTGACTTACCAGTCCTGGTCTGGTTAAACTCTCATTGACTTGAGCAGAGCCAAAATCTCTAAACTGAGGTAAACATACGGACATTGGAAGTATTGTTTTTAATGGTACTATAGGGCCTATTTTTCATTGCTATTTCTTTGTGTTAAGTAAGACCTGTGAAACAAGAAAAATTGCTACTTTGCATATGCCGGTTTTTAACAAAACTATTGAATTTTAATTAAAATACTAGATAAAATTAAGCTTTCTCATATTCTGTGGCAAATGTTCTAAAGTTTTTCTTGGCTTTTTGTTTTGTAGTCTTTTCTTCCTTAAGCATATTTCTAACCAAGTGCATTTTGAACCTCTTCTAACAACCTTGATTTGGGTAACCTTCATTTTTCTTGTGTGGAGGAAAAAGAACCAAAGATTTGGGGGTTTTCTAGTGGCTGAAATTCTAGGGTTTGGCCTGTTCTGAATTTTCCTTTTGGTTCCTATGACACTCCTGTTTTTTGGCGATCTAGATCTTGGTTTGCCTGGGTTTGATCTCGATTGGCTAGCACAGATCATCCTCGGGTTCTTTAGCCACTTCTGGAGACTGGAGACTATGTCCAGTGCTTTCAGGGCCTCTGGTACCTCCGTGAAGCATATTGCTATGAGCCATCACTCTGCCTTTCTCATGTAAGAGAGTTCCTCTTGGCCAGCTAGGTATTGGACAAGCAACTCTTTGCTTAAGGTACCTTCTTATATCACCTGCCACTTGTGGCGTTTTGCGGTAAGTAGTCTGGGATTATAAAATACCAGATACTGTTTGGTAAAAGTGCTGCCTTAACTTATACAGATGTTTAGCTTTTTTGTGACCTTTTGCATTATTTGTTTGTGCTTTATCTACTGCTAAGCAAGTAATTTTACTGTTTCTGCGTGTTTCGCCTCTGTTAAGTTTAATACGAGGATTCTATTGACGTGACACTGTAGTGTGACAGATATTCAAGTGAAACTTAAGAAAAAACATTCCCTTTGGAAAATTTTTGATCATATAGTAATTACACGGTTTTGCTTTTAATTTTATTGGGAAGTTGGGGGAGGTGAGCATATAGGATGAATTTGTCTACATATATTGGATTGTCATTTAACTGGGGTGTTAGTTATGAAAATCTGCATTTATACTATGGTACTTCTCATCTCTTATTGTTCTGATTTCAGTGCACATGTTGGTATTTTAAGTATTGCACTGTGTTTTCATAACACCTGTTTTTGGGATGCAGGATTATCTTAAAAGCAGTGTTTTATTCACTGTAGTTGTAAAATGAAGGCTCTTTTCTAAATGCAGCTGCTATTACAGTTTCAAAAACTTTTTTAAAATTATATGTATATTTTTATACATATAAATTGAAAAGCATTAAGCAGTTTTAGCAGAGAAAGCTTTAGGGGAGTATTACTGGTAGCTGACTCATTTGTGTCATGTTTAAGACTAAAATGTTAACTTTTGCTGCAGGACTTGAAAGATGTTATGAGAAAGGCAGGGGAGGTCACCTATGTGGATGCTCACAGAAACAACAGGAATGAAGGGTAAGTTCACTTTGTGTCTAAATCTGTATAACCAAAACTGTTAAGAGCACAATTATTCTTGTGATATAAAAGAAATGAAATATAAATCTATGTTGTGGCTTAGATGCTGAAATTTGTCCAGTTAAAAAAACCAAAACAACACAAAAAACAATCAGTCAGAAAGTAGGAGTTCAGTATTGAACTCAAGTCTCCATACTCTACCATGAAAACAATGTGTGAAAGCAGAAAGGAAAGGGAGAATACTTTTCAACAGTTAATTAAGCTGTCTTTAACTTACTTTCATATAATCACTTATGAGTTGACTCCTGAGGCTAAAATACCTCCTGTCTGTGCCTGGTTTGCACTGCTTCAACAGTCAAAGTCATGGGAAACGAACATAACCAACCTCCACAGAGAACACCTACTTGCCTGCTCTCCATTCCTGATTCTGCAGACTACAAAAGTACAAAGACTGAATTTTTTGTATTCACTGTTAAAAATTCTTAAATAGGGCAGGAGAATCTGCAAGTTTATTTTGTTTCTTGGACAGCTTTGGAATGCAGTTTAGTGGAGGACTGAAAGATACTTCCTCAGCTGGTGTAGGTTTGTGTAGCTTCTTGCACTGTCTCTCATTGCAGATGAGAGTTCTGGTAATGTTAAAAGTATAGATGTGAAAGGTATAGGTGGCTAGTACTGTTAGTGTAATATTTTGCTGTTAACCAAGTTAAAAGTTCGTTTTCAGAAGATAAAACATCAAGCCATGAATCAACAGATTGAAAAAGGGCCAGACGTGTTATCCTTTTTCAGTTTCTCTGAAACTTTTTTTTCATGATGCTAAACAGGGTTGTGGAGTTTGCATCTTACAGTGACATGAAGAGTGCACTGGAAAAATTGGATGGCACTGAGCTGAATGGACGCAGAATTAAACTGACTGAAGACCACAGAAGGCATAGGTATGTCACCTGACCTGATAAAATTCTGCTGAGGGCAGGGATTTGGGTAGTATTGATGCCAAAGTTTTATTATCTAATTTTTTGTCCCCAAGCTAAATTTAAATATCACTGCACAGAACCACTTTCTAGCAATGTAAACAGATTAAGATAAGAAGTAACTTGCTGAAACAAGGTAAATAGAACACTTTGGGATGAGAGTAAGATTTTTTTGTAAGACAAAATGTGATATTATAATGAAAGAACTTTTAAAAAGCTATACATTTTGGTATTAAAAACCTTTAATTTAATGGAAAGTTGTTTCACAGTCCTGTGAAATGTTGATAAATAGTTCTTAAGGCCAGCTTTTTTGTGACAATAAAAGAAAAACAATTAGCTTGCTTGCATTATTCCTAAGGCAGTTCTGCCACTTAGTCATTAAAAAAACATGTTGGCTGAGCTTTTTAATTGTCTTTCTTAAAAATAAATCCATTTCCTTCCATGAAAAAAGGGATGCTTTACTAATTAAGGTGTTAAACTTTTAGGTGTTAAAGTGTGCTGGTGTTCCACACCTTTAGAGACTTTTTTAGCATCTAGAAAGAAACTTACTAATTTTCATGGGCATTTCTAGAGAGAATAAATACCACAGGTATGAAGTTTCATTTCTGTGTTTTTCTTGATAAATGCCTAAAAATTGGTTTGTCTCCTTCTGGCAGGAGCTGGGGGGAGGCATCTTTTATTCAGCAGTTCATATTTTGCCAAACCAGAAGAGAATGTTAAGGCCAGCAGTTCCGGATAGCCTTGACCTAAGATACTGTCATGATGGAGCATAACAGAAATCTAGCAGCACTCTGCAGTAACTGAATGCTGTGAATAGTGCATTCAGATGTTCAGATTGATGTGCTGTGCACACCGAGTAGTTGAGAATTTTAATTGATTGCTTTAAATTTAGTAGGAGTCGAGACTACAGCTTTTAATTGTGTTTCTCTAGAAGCAGATCTCGATCAAGGAGTTACTCAAGATCTCGCAGCAGGTCCAGGTCTACAGGATCTTCCAGATCAGACAGCCGGTCCAGGTCCAGGTCAAGATCAAGGTCCAGGTCCAGGTCTCGCTCTCGATCCCGATCTCGCTCTCGCTCCCGGTCTCGTTCTCGCAGCCGTACTCCTAAAAAGAGTTACTCCCACAAAAGCCACCGCTCCAGCTTGATAGCTTCTTCCCCATCTCCCTCTTCTTCTAAAAGAAAATCTCGTTCTAGGTCGAGCTCTGCTCATAGCCGTAGTTAACCTGCTCTAAGAGATGCATTAAAGCATTTAATTTGATTCAAGTTTCTCGAAGACTTGAGACAAATTATATATGAGAACTGGGAGGGGAAGAGTTAACATGATGAAAGGGTGACCTCCTCTTACATTGCCAAAGTGCCTGTCATCAAATAGGCCATCTCTGTGAGGAGGGGCTGGCTGTCAGCTTTCTTCTTTCAGTGAAGTCTGGAGTGGGAAGTCTTTTTTATTTTTTTCCCTGCTATTAGTAAACATTTCTATCATAGATATATTATGTACACATAATGCTGAGGTAATGGGATGAGACAATACGCTGCTTTCTCCCTATCTTGCCCCCACTTTCCCCTCCACCTCCAAGGCCTTTGACTTCCAAAATACTATGTTAGCTTTTGTCCTTGGTATTAAGTCCGAGAACAGGAAGTATAGATTTTAATCCTTTAAGGTTCTGTGGCTACTTTTCTGTGCAAGAATGAATGGACCAGATGAAATTAGTTTAGAGTTCCCTTTTTTCCCTGTTGCTTGGCTTAACAGGCTGTTTTAAGTTCCAGCTTTACATGACCTTGACAATATGCTTAATTTGCAACAGACTTTCAGGAATACACATTGTTTAGTTGAATATTGCTCATTTGGATAGTGAATCAATACAATGTTAAGCAGTAATGAAAGCTGGAATTTTCTGTTAAAATGAAACATACCATCCAAATGTCAGGATTATTGAGAATCCATTATAATAATTTTACAGTCATTCACTAGTATGTGGTATTGTATGTATAGGCCTTATTTGACAGGTGATTCCATAAAACTGCACAGAAATGTCAATATGCATGTCCATGTTTTTGATGTTTATAAGAGTGACATAGCTTTCATACCCAGAAGTGTGATACTGAATAACATGTGTATGACTAGCAATAGTCTTGATGGAAAGGAAGGTTATTTTAGTAATGAGAGCAGCAAAAAATATCCCAGGAAAAGTGTAGTCAAGTCTCCTGAATGCACAGTTGTTTTGATTAATAGAAATTTCCACTGCAAATACTGTTCGTTCTTAAAATTTGGAATTAGGTACTTTTTTTTAACTTCTGTATCGTTAAAGAAGGGAAATGTTTTTGGGAAAAAATATGTAAATTAATCCCAAAGTCTTACATGTGTTTCAATGTACCATTCCTAATAAAATCAAACCTTTTTCTGGCTTACTTTGCAGTTTCGTTTAATAGTGTTTGTTGTTTACTTCATAAAATCTTTCTGACATGATCACAGAGAAATTTATCTGAAGGTATACCTGTATGGAAGCAAGCAAAATGTAAACTAGAAACAAGTTATGACATGTAAGTAACGAGATCTGACTAACAGGACAGGATAGGATTTTACCGTCATGGCCAACAGTGGCTGTTTGAATGGATGGCAAAATATCCTTTCCTTGCAGACAGGTTTGTGTGATACCTTCTGTTCCACCAGTTCAGCAGAGGAATCAACAACCAAGTGGCCGTAAGTGTTGGAATCTTTCTGTAGGTAAACTCATTTGGTAAACTTTTGAAATACTGTACTAGAGATTCTTATTATAAATATGCACACAACTTCTGTGCATATAAGGCTTCAAGGTTGATACCCTTTATAGAGCCAAGTTACTGGTGACCCTGCCCGTAGGAGGAGTGTTGGAACCAGATGACCTTTAAGGTCCCTTCCAACCCAAACCATTCTGTGATTCTTTGCATGTTTGGCATGATGTGATTTGAATATTCTAGCAGTTCAGAAGGAACTCTAGACAGAAATCACTTTGCAGTGGAATCTTACTAGATATGACTGTTGGGAAAGCTGGAGTATGCTCATCTGTGTTAAATGTCAGCGTTGGTTTTGGTAATTTTGTTAGGCTACCAAAAAAATTCCCCAAAATGTCCACTGCCTCACCTAATACCTTTGAGATTGGCAAGTCCAACGTCAGAGACCTTCGGTGCTTACCTCGCATATTGTTAAAATGTAGAGCGAATGTAGATCTTCTTTATTAATTCTTTCTTGTACAACATTATTTCCCTTCCATAAGTTTCCATTGATTCAGTCAGCAGTGGCAACAGTAAGATGAATATAGACCTAAGAACCAGCCTCCCCTTCTCTCCACTAACACCTTGAGGTTATAAGCAAGTTTAGCATCATCATCATGATTGCAACCATAAATACGCACAGCTTATTTCTGAACCTAAGGCCCAATCTGCCCATAGATTTGTGTTGCTATTAATAATTGTTAGAAGTGGGTTTTTTAAACTATATGACTGAACTGATAGTGGTTTAGTGCAGGAACACCTATGACAGTATTTATTTTCTGTGCTGGCACAGTAGTGATTTAAACCTTTGCTAGCACAGCAGCATCTAAGTTAACTGTAGTGCTGGTTTCTAAATGTAGCAACAGGTAACTAAGGGCTGCAGATTGTAGGGTGGTGTTACCAAGCAATGTGACACAGTGGAAACTGACCTCACTAATTTTTTTTTTATGTTTTTTAAGGTGGCAAGCAGTGGCTCTTTGTTCCCCTAAGATACATAAAGGTGTTTAGGTGAGGAAAAGGCAAGTTTTTGAAATACTAAGAATATTAGAGGTTAACTTTGCAGCTTTCTCAATATTTATTTGAAGGGCAAGGATAGGAATCTTCAGCTAAAACCGGTTTTCTTAAAGGAAAGGTTGAGTCTTTGGTTACTTGACTCTTAGTTGTTCCTTTTGGTGTATTAATTTTGGTGCCTGGAGAAATAATGGATTTCGAAGCCCCAATTTTTATTTATTGTGTATGTGACTTCCATGACTTTTTCTGTATCAAAAAAAGCCTAAGTCCTTAAAAAAATATACATGGGGAGAAGGCGGACCAGTGGTCTGATGTCACACACTCCCCCTTTCCTGCTGTGTCACCACCAGACTTGGTTTTTCTTAAAAAGGACAAGCTATGAATAGCAAATGGGATTTTTTTTTTCTTTTAGGAAAAAAAAATAACAAAAACACAACTCAAACCTCAAGACTCATATCGGGAAGTCTTAACAATTTTGCGCAGATTTCAGAGCAGTGCAGCCCTGTTTGGCACGTGGTAGAGTTGGAAATGAAAACTACATTTTTCATTCGGGAGTAAAGTTTCAACCTTATCTGACATGTAAAATGAGCTACGACTGTGTACACTTAATGAATTGCTTTAATGAATTGCTTTAAAGGGTGATTCATGGTGCCACTCTAAGCTGGTCATGTTTGACCTCAGCCTGGGCCAAACTCAATCTGGAATTTGTGGTTTTGGGGCATATGGGTTAGTGCAGAGGGGTTAAATTAAAAGGACAATTCAGCAACCTGAATAAAATACTTATTTGGTGGTCTGCAAGCTAAGAATACAGTCTTGAGAGGAAAGAAGAGGGACTGGGATGGATAGAAGCCATGAAGGGAAAAAACAGGGAGTTTTGAGTTTTGACAGGTGGCAGTTTCAGTGTCAAGACGAGACCACAGACAGGAATACAACCTTCATACTCATCAACAGTTCAAATTTAGAGGTTTCCTCTAACACATGACCCTGAGATAAATTGAGATAAGTGCTTGTTGGTTTTTCTTAAAAATATTCGATGTTCTGCTGAAGAGCAAAAAGGTCTAAAGAAAACTGAAGTTGTTCCTGTGAGAAGATGGTACCTATAAGTCAAGTAGACAACTTGATTAGTAGACACAGACTTGCTTGGTAGAATTTTGGGAACACAATGTAGTATGAAACTTGTCTGGAATGTTGTCCTGGTTTCACCCCTGCTGGCAAATAAAGCACCACACAGCCGGTCACTCACTGCCCCCCACAGTGGGACAGGGGGGAGAATCAGAAGAGTAAAAGTGTCAAAACTCGTGGGTTGAGAAAAAGACAGTTTAATGGGATAGAAATGGAAGAAAATAATTATAATAATGATGAAAGAATAAGAACACAAAACCATGATGCACAATGCAGTTGCTCACCACCCACTAACCAATGCCTGGTCAGTTCCCAAGCACCAGCCCCTGGTCACTTTCCCAACAGTTTATATACTACAGGATATCCCTTTGGTCAGTTGGGGTCAGCTGTCCTGGCTGTGTCCCCTCCCAGTTTCCCATGCCCCCCTAGCCTCCTTGCTGGCACAGTATGAGAAGCCTAAAAGTCCTTTATAAATTCTACTTTTCAAAATCTGAAAACATCAGTGAGTTATCAATATTATTCTCATCCTAAATCCAAACCACAGCACTATACCACTTACTAGGAAGAAAATTATTCTAGCTGAAACCAGAACAACTATTAGTGTATTTCTGAGAACCTAATTATTTTAAAAACAGAACATTTTTAGACTATAACAGAACAAATTATTTACCCATATCAGGTGCCTTACTTCCAACTTCACAGAGCACAGAAATGGAAGTTCCACTTTAAGATAACTGTAAATAGGCTTCTTTACTGTATTAAAGTCATATCTTTTCTATCAGTGTGTTCCAACGTCTTATGATTTCCATGAGAAAGCTGGGAACCATCCCTTCCAACTGGCAGAAAACTACTGCTCCCAGCCCTGCAAAGCTGAAAGGAACAGAGCTCTGAAGTTGTGATGCATCTGCAAGTAAATCTGTCATTACTCCCCCCCTTATTCTGCTAACCAGATCCTTGAAAGCACAAATTTCTCCTCCGCAAATGGAGGCAACCTAAGACAATACAAATGATACATTTATATTAGATTCAAAGGTTCCTTGTGAGTGCAACCAGGCCATAGGGTTGAGATCATTTAGCAACTTGCTGCTGGGAAGACAAGCTACTATCCCTGTGTCTCCCCCTTTTCTTATGCCGGCTCTGACGTTCCTCTGATACTCCAGAAGCCAATTCAATGACATCACAAAAAGTAGGTCCTTTTGGGTTTCCTGCAATGCTGCTTTTTCCAGCACTTTCTGGGAGGGAGGAAGTGGAATGTTACCTGGGTTGTAATTTTCCTGTGATGCTTCTGTTTGCCTCCCTCACAAACACAAGTATCCTATTTTTCCTAACTTTATCCTGTCACATGTATTCCAAGTAGTCAGTCTTCAAGCAGAACCCCATCACTCTCCTCCTGTCCAGCATTTCTTGAGCTTCTCTTACCACAGGACATTTTCCTCCCAGGGGAAGCCTTATGTTACAGCATGCAGCACAGGGCACAGCTGGAAGTCGAGCACTGCAATTAGCTGCTTTTCAGTAACTGGCTGCATCACACCCCAAAAACAAGAGTGTATTTTCTGTGATGTTTATGGCACTTCTTTATTATTAATTGCATTTTTGTCAGTTTAACACAGGGCTCTTCATCCAAGGATATCCAGTAGTTTGTGAGGATAAACTTTATTGTACTTGGCTACATCACATCTCTGCTTCACTGATGAGAAAAGGAAAGCGAGTGGTGGGGGTGCTCACCTGTGGCTGCAAAACAAGGAAGTGAGGAGGAGAAGGAATATGCCTACCGGGAAGGCCAGGATTCCTCATGGAACAGGTTTGGCTCTGGCTCGTGACATCCAGTGGCAGTCCTTATGCCTCTGCTCCTGGAACCATGAAACGGGATGAAAAGTGTTTGGTTCTGCTCAGGGCATAAAAAGTTTCCCTTTCAATAACGAGGTTAAGTAGCAGCTTTCAAGTAGGAAGAAGTGCCCCAGGATCTGCATCTGTAGCACTCTGCTCCTGCTCTAGCAGAGAGCTGAAGACAATGAGTGCCAAGGGCGGAATTTCTCCGCTCTGTCAGCTCCTCCTTCTGCACCCTGATCTTAGAGCTGAGTCTGTACAGCTCGTAAGTTGTGTTAGTATTCTTACAAGGGTTTTGGAAGCATGCAATTTGCTCTCTATTTCCTTCATTCTCACTCCACAGCCGTTGTTTGCTGGCAGACTAAATGCTCTGTGTGTACAGTACCTGAGAGCATGTTTCCCATTGTACCAGCTCTGCAACCAGTTCCCCCTTCACCTCCTCTCTTTGCAAACCTGCAGAAGAGTTGCTAACCTTTCACCCCGAGGTGATTTACTGGAACAATAACGACGATTAGCCAACAGTTACACCTGGCAGAGAGCTATGGCAGAGTGCTCCATACATGTCAGCTTAAAGGAGGGGATATAGCAGAAACCGAAGTGAGCTAATCAGGCCTTAAGTTAGAGTCAGCACCAAGAGGAAAACGCAAGGGTTAACAGGCTAGGGACCTGGGTTAGAAACAAGGCCAAACTATATACTGTAGTGAAATACTAGCTAATGGCAACTCTGTACGTCTGGGTTAGTCTCAAGAATTTCAAAAGACATTCACTACTATTGATTTGCTGGGCCGAGGACCATTAAGGGAGTGATGAAGGAGCAAAGATTGTATGGCAAAACCTGTTTTTCAAGATTTTCAAGGGGTAATGAATGATACTTTTGTGTTGTGTGATGGCTTTTTCCTGTAACCAGGGATGAATGTGGTCTTTCCCTGTTCTTTCCTTTTCCACTCTAGAAATCCCTTGGGCATTTAGCAGTGGCAGATTGAACTGGAAATATCCAGATCAATATGCTTAGAGCAGATGTTTTGGCTCAGACCAAGAATTTCTCCGTATGTGTGTATGTAGGTGTGATGCATTGCTGGAGACCCTGAGATCTGGTTCAGCAGGATCCTACATGCTGGATTTGTTTTACCCAACAGCCTGGTGTCCTAAGGCAATTGATTTCTCCTTGACTACCAGAGGCCCATGGATAGTACTTTGTGGTTCATAGAGGTAAGGTGCTGTACAACACTCTTTTAAAGGAGGTGAGCACCCATTAGTATAGCTGAAGTTAATAAAAAGTCTGAAAAGACTCCCACTGTAGAGCTTCAAAACAGACTTACCCTAAACTGTTGTTAACATTTGGGCCAGATTTTAGTTGGGGGCAGGGTGGCAGTAGTGCTGGTACTGCAATGACAGGAAGCAGATGTAAGGAAAAGGTATACAGGGAAAAAAAGAAACTGGATGAAATCTTTGCTTTTCACGTCTACGGCTAAAAGAATTATTCCTTAAACTCAGTGAATGGGACTGTGGATCTAGGCCCCACTTACTTACCACCGTGACTTCTGTTTGGGATATTCCAAGTGCCTCAGGCTACCAGGAGTCCAGGCCAGCAGCATTCCAGCTACCAGACAGAGAGCTCTCTCTCCAAAACAGACTGTGATAAGGTCATGGCCTCTCTAGACAGCCTAGCCCTTTCATGCCTCTGGCCAAAGCTGGAATTTACCAGAGCTGGAGATCTGGTAAACACCCCATCTAGTTCTTCAATCTGAAGTGTTGGTATTGGTTGCACTTGGCTTTGTTCCTTCTATGTCTTTTTTCCAGTAAAGATTCAGATCACACTGGCTATTTAACAAAAAGTACAAGCAAGTAGCTGTTTCTTACAAATATGGTCATTGCCGTGCTCTCTGCATCACTGCCAGTTCCTGTGAATGCCTAACTGAAAAGTGGCATGCTCAAAAATACAAGTTTTCTTACATGTTTAAAAAGTTTTTTTGTTCTTTTCCTTCAAAAAAAGCCTGTTTCTAGCACTGTGCACGAACCACTGCTGATCATGTAGACTGCTTTTCCAGGTTTGCCCCAAATGCTTGCTGCAAGCTTTCCGCCCACACCTGCCCTCCATTTGTTTGTTTTCTTTATCTTTCCCCAGTTCTGGCACATGGATGGTCTCAAATCCACATCTGCTCATTGTACGCACTCTCTTGAATTTTTTTTAGTCCAGTAGCTCGTATCTCTTATTATCCATGAGCACCAGAGTTATCGTACTATGCTCTATTTCCCAGAGAGAAGGGATCATAGTATATTTTGAGACCCCAAATCTCTCTGCAAACAACTCACCACCTGTGAGTGAATTTACTTAACTCTGCTAAGGCCTCACAAACCTTGGAATTTGTGTTGGCCACTTTCCTACCCTCCTACTGGCTGTGCTACCCGAACAACAGTGACAGCTGTATGTGCAGAAGGAGTGCGGTGACAGTGGGTTATGCTTGTGCTTACGGTGAGGTTGTGGTGTGACATAACAGCCAGTGCTGCCTTGGACTGGGGTCTAGAGTTGCTCATGCGCCTTCTCACCGCCACAGTGCGGTTCAGTAGCAGCGGGGTTTGTGCGATGCATCAGCGGTGGGAGCTCAGGGCAACGGGGCTGCCGTGCGATCCCAGGGGGGAGTTTCATCACACATTATGGGACACATCATGTGAAGCAAAGGAGGCCGAGCAGCCCCGTCCCGCCCGCGGTTGGCTGTCCCCCGCCAGATGGTGCTGTGGCACCGCCTCAAGGAAACAGTTTTTCTAGAAGAAACCGCACAATCATCTTAAAATCGCGCTGGTGACCCCAGCCGTTGCCTTTGTGGAAACCCGCCCCCAGACACACACACCCACCACCCACCCACACAAAGAACCCATAACAACATCCTTGACTTGAGCATTGGAAACTTTGTCCCTCCCCCTCCCCTCCCCCCGTGTGGTTTTCAGCACATTCACTTGCCAGCAGAGCAGAAAGAAAAGGTGGGGGAGCAGCAGCGGGGGGGCTCAAAAATCAACCGAGGTGAGCCGTGTGCAGCTCTCTCCAAGGACCTGCTGGAAGCCCATGTCTGTGTGTACAGATAATCTGGGTCCCATCCCTCTGACTTCCTGGCACTGCCTCGAGCCCTTTGTCATGAGGGCCACCCTGAGGATTGACCTGAAAGGCTGCAGACCTGTTTCTCAAGCCCAGCTGTGGCCCTGGAGTAGCTCTCCAGAGCCCCACAACAGCTTCTGAGAGACACAGTGTCACAGCCTCACCAAGGGCCCGAGCTACCCACCTTTGTGACCTCTGGCAGGGCGAGGGTGGGAGATGGAGAGGTTGAATTAAGCTCCAGGTATTAAATTGCAATAGTAAAAACCCCAAACCAACCACCCAGGAAACCTACACAGGCTAATCTTGAGAGGAGTGGTTAAAAAGCCTTAGAAGTAGCGAGAGCTTACAAATGCTTTTCTTCTGCACTAGACTGAGAAACAAAACTGTCTGCTGAGGAACCAGCCACTCCCACCCCCGTTCCCTTCTTCTCCCCACACACGTGTACCCACAGGAGCTGCCCAGAACTGGGCTACACCCTTCTGCCATGGCCCTGTGTCTAGACACCATTAGGTATATATTGAATGTTGCCAGTTCTCCAAAGGAATCTGGTAACAAAGAGGCTCCAGGAAATAACTTTTGGCTTGATCTGGAGAAAATTTGTTATCTAGGTGTGACTTCTGAGAGGACTGCTTTTCTGCTATGTTTTACCACCCAGTACCCCGAAGCAGCCTATAACAGGGCTATTACTCCTGGAGGCTGTCCTGTGGGCTGGCTGGGGGCTCTTTCCCTGGGCGTGCCTTTCCCTGGTCCACTCCAGAGACCTCTGGCCTTTACCAAGCCAAGTCCTCAAAGCAGCCTCTCCACATGCCAATCCTCTGCCAATGTCAGGGCTCCACAGAGGCTCCCCTAAGATAGCATCTACTACCCCTGCAGAAGGCCAAGTCATCCTCATCATAGGTCTTTTTACAGCAAGGGGACTCAGCTGGCTTTCCTAGTTCACCCCTGCTACCTGGAAATAGAATCAGAGTCTGTGAAGTGTGAAGTTTCAAGAACCAATTCCTCTGCTTGAGAGCTTGAGGCCAGAACAGCCAGACTCCAAACTCGTGGAAGAGTAAACCAGCTTCCAGACTGTCTGGATCCCTGCACCTCCAGCATGGCAACAAAGTGGTTACCTGCTTAATTATCTCATGGTTCAGAGAAGAAGGCAAAGCCCTGGTCTTGGATTTTCCTGATCCCACTTTTCTCCCCAGAAGTCCAGTGTGTGCTGTCTTGCCCTTTCTGGTACCTGCTGGACTGAAAAGCAGGGAAGACAGAAATGTTAATGAGCTTCCAATTGGCCCAAATTGCCACGAGCATTACTTCCCCAGGATCTGGAAAACCTTGGGCAAACAGTAGTTTTCAACAGTCTCCATTTCATCTGGGTTAACAGACTTTGTTGCTTCCTCCTCAGCTTAACACTGATGGCCATCCACTCTGGGCTCTGTTTTCAGGAACAGCACTCTTGCTCTTCCTACAGTGCATTGCCAATGCACCTCCAGCTTCCATGTGTCATTGTCCAACATGCACACAATATCACGGGCTGGCTAACAGCCACCTCTCAGGCTCCAGGGGCGAGGGCGCCTGAGCCTCAGACCACTCAGAAGAGTTCCCATTCACATCCTCTCCTCTCTATCCAGCATTCACTTGTTTTCCTTTTTACTCCAAGAAGCAGCTTCAGGTCATTTTCAGCTCTGAGTTCTGCAAGAATAAGTACCACAATCAAAAGGCAGTATTGGGAATGTTATTCCAGGGTATTCAAACAAACACTTTTCACCATTTCATTTACTGAGAAAACACTCCACTGTGGAAAGCTTTTCTGGTCTTCAGTATCTTTGGGACTTTTTGTGTCCTTTTAGGATGAGACCGTCACTGGGGGCTTGCCCCACTTCTCCTTTGCAACCGAGGTAGATGTAAAGAGGACAGGGGAAGTGTTCCCTTACAGCAGGGTGGGAGGGAGCAGCCTGCACTTCAAAGCTCCTGAGGCTGTCTGCGTGCAGGAAGGGCTGCTCGGGTGACGCTGGGGCGTGAGGCAAGCCCGCCACAAGGAAACAGCGAGGCCGATGGGATGTGAAAGCTGCGACTGTGTCAAAGGGAGAACGGAAATGTTGTAGGGGCAGACCTATTTTTAGCCACCTCTTGCAGAACTTTGCTAGAGCTTGCTGGAGTCAGTGGCTACTTCCCCTTTCCTTGATGTAAGCAGTGCTAGTGAGGTTCAGGTCTGTTTTTATTTAACCATTCACATAACAGTATTGACTGAAAGGTCCCTCCAGCCCCTTGGACTCTAAAACACCCATGGTCAGAGAGTCATAGATAAGGAGAAGAGAAAGCATCTGACACTTCCCTGTCTCCATTTCAGGACTGTGAGAGGTGGAAACCAATGCTGAGGCTGGGGAACGTGACTCTTAGTCACATCAGTGGGGGATTTTGCAATGTGGTGGGTGCAGGGAGCAGGGCAGGCAGCGTGCAAGGAAAATTAAAGGGCTTTGCAAGGGCCTTTTGTTGGGGTTCTCCAGCTGCAAGGCCAGGGTATCATTGCCCTCCAACCCTCACCTTCCTGCTCCACTTCAACATGTTCAGGTGCTCAAGGTGTGTGGGAGGTGGCAGGGTTTAACACACTTCAGATTACCATAGGTCATTGTGGAGAGCAGTAGGCTGCCAAGAGTGTCCTCTGCCTGGTTCCTTTTAACATTTGTCTGTACTAAATGACTCCTATGCCTGCTGTAGGGAAATGCTCAGGGGAGAGGCCATTCCTAAGCCAGATGAGAGAGAAGATGAGAAGCAGCCATGTGAAAGAAGTGACAGCTGTGATGTGACTTTTCTATACAGGCTGTAACCACCAAGACAAGTTACAGACTGGCTCCAGTTGCCCGGAGTTTGGATTAGTTTGACTTGCAATATTCAGTTCAGGAACAGATTGAGAAGAACAGGATCCAGGCCTAGGTACCCAGAGCTTGCTGCTGGTCTCAGCAGACCTGCTCCCCCCACCTTGTTGTCAGAGAGGAGTGAGATTTCTGTAGGGATGGGAGAAAAGCACATTCTGAGCCAAAATAGATACAGGTTTGTAGCATTTCCAGAGCAAACTCTCTCAAAGCCTGGCAGTAGTGAGGAGTAGCAATGGGACAAGCAGAAAATCATGCTCACTCTGAGGCTATAGAGCTTGATGTGCCTAAGGGGAAACAAACCCTGTCCCATACTTGAGACTCCCTGCTATAACTCTTTCAATACCACACATTTAACACCACTGCCAGAAACTTAGAGCTCTTCAGGGCCCCTCAAGTATTTCTGCAAGACTCTGCTTTGTATCTCATTTCATACTGTCCTTCATCCCTGTGGTAGATGCATCCATTATCTATATAGACCATTTTAAGATGGATGGATTAAGGCACGATATACAATTCTTGAATGAGAGATGTGGATGGAGAAGTGCTTTGTACTATAGCAGTTTCATTTAGAAATCAGAAATCCTTTATAATTAGGTAGTGAGAGGAGCAGGTCATAGCCAGTGCCATTGCTGTCCAAGGGAATGTGCTGTCCAAGGTCACTTTGGCCTCTAGATGGCAGCCCTATTGCTCACACCCCAACATGCTGAGACAGACAGAAACACCTTCCTTTCCAAAATGGGGCATAAAGACAGGCCTCACACTGAGTACTTCCGACCTAAACCTACAGGCAGTCAAGACTGCATTGCAAACAAACTAGATTTTTTTTTCCTCTCTCTTCTTGTTTGTAATGAGGACTATGAATTTGCCTACCTCTGGTTGCCAGACTTGGCTGCAACAGACCAGGAATTGTTAACCTGGGAATTGACCCTGACATTTCTGAAGTTGCATGAAAATCAAAGCAGAGTGACAGCAGCTCCATTAGGCCTCACGCTTGCACACACTTGGTTTGTGCTTTGCCTGATGCACTGGCAGCTCTCCTGTGGGGAGAGCCAGTGTCTCCTCAGTATACTGTACCTGACCTTTGGGGATTTAGGGCTGTGAGTCTAATAAGAACCTAAACCCCACTTTGCCAAAGCTATCTGTACAATAAATTGCTTTATTGTTTCAATGAAAAACTACAGTCAAGCATTTAATGGCTCCCAGCCACAGCCGCTCTATGTGATTCCCTTTCCATTTTAAGGTTTGACTGTTTCTTTTCTTTTTTAAGCATGGGGCCAAAAGGAGGAGTTAATGTCACTAATGTCGACAGATCTATCTTCATGCTCTATTTTAGATGAGATAAAACAAGCCTTTTTAAGGAGAAGGGTCATAAATGTTTCCTTATTGGAGGTGTTGGCAGTGGGAATCACGTGAATCTGTCAAAGCTGGGTATTAGCAGACAGTGTTAATAAACCGTCTTTCTAATTGACTTAAAAGTTACTTAGTTAACTTACTTGGAAATACCCCATTTTTATATTTCCTGAGAATCCATAATCATCACTTCTTGCATCCTCTCAAAACCCTGAGAGCTAAGTGCTGTAGTCTAAGAGGGGATTGAGACTGTCAACCAGACTTGAAAGGTGTTCAGTACCTAGAGATGGGTATACATGCCCAACTTGCATGGAAGTCAAAATGCAGCAGAAGCAATGCATTTTGAAATGCAATCAGACACTCTGACAGCATCTTTAAGTGCCTTGATACCTGCAACACTCCTCCTCAGACAATTTATGGGAAGTGTGTGGCAAAACCTTGCGTGAACAAAGTGTGCAAACAAGGCAGATGACACCCAGAGGGTACATAAATGTGACATTTTTTAATTGACAGTTTTGGAAGGTGATAATAAGATAGGAAGAATGTCCTCTTGGTGTGTAATTCTGTTGAGCCGGTGCCTGTTATGAGTGACAAGCCTGGAAGTGGAGCAGGGCTCAGGCAGTTGTTCTCCACAGCCAACAAAACTGGGGGCTCAGAAATGCACTTCTCATGTTACAGGCAGTTCTCAGATCACAGGCTTGTCAGAGGTGGGATATACTCTTCCCAGTGCCAGGAAGAAGCAGAAAGGAGAATAAATATATACGAAGAAGAGGAAGCAACTTTTAAGCTAGTTTTTCATTTGGTTGTTGGAGGGTTCTTCTGCTTTAATAAAGCAGAAGAAAACTTGCAAGAATCCTACTACTCCTTGTGGAAATCCCTTTAGTGAATACTGGATCAGGTCCAAGAAAAGCAGGTTATTAACGTCTATTCATCCATAACTGTTCCCTTCTGCATGAGATTTTGTTAGATATTGCCAGTAGATTTAATGTGAACCTCATCAGCAGTGGACCTGGATAAGACACTGGGATCATCTGCCTCTTAACTCTGAGCCAGTCTTCCCAGAACAGTGGTGTTAAAGGAAGATGCCTTGACTACATGGCAGGTAGATGTAATCTTGACCAGAGCATCCCAGCAGGATCTCTTATGGTAAGACCCAGGTGAGAGGTGTGTGACTTCTCTCTGTTTTGCACTGAACTGCTCTACCAGGTCAGTGATTTTAGCACATCACAACCAGAACAGCTCAATAAAATGGCTTCTGTGTGAACAGCTCAATAAAAATATCTGTTTGGTTGTGGTAAAAAAAAAAAAAAGCAAACTAAAATCCCTTTGGAATAGGCAGAAAATGGACCAGAAAATAGCCTTGTACAGCCAGGACCAGAATAAGGCCAGGCACCTGGAAACAATCTCTCCCCCCATCTGGGAGACTGGGGATGAGAGGAAAAAGGCTGCAGTCCTGGCTCTGCCAAAAACTGAGTGCTCTTTTAATGCGCCATTGCAACAAAAGAGGTCAATGAGAAAACTCGGCTCTTGTTTCAATGCCTAGGGACAGGGGAATGCTTTTGGGGAGTCTTGCACTTGCATCACCCTAATTTTGTGCTGTCCTCAGTAAACCTGTTTGACTTTGCAGAGCCAAGAGGTTTGAGCCAGGAGTACTTGTGCTGCCACTAAGGACATAACTTCTACATGGATCAGGCTCTTCTTTACTATTTGGAGAGCAAGTCTGTATATGGAAGAGGTGGTGTGAACATTCAGTGACTTTGGGCTTGAAACTAAGACTGAACCCTGAGTTACCTATATAAATATCTATCAGCACTTGGGAATTCACATTGAAGGTTATACCTAAAATATGTCAACCCATATTAAAAGGCTGGAAATATACTTTGTGATAATTTGATAGCCTTCCTTTCTTTCCTTGTCCTTCCTCTCTACTCTACAACTATGACTGGGATATCATAGGGCATGTGGGTTCAGCCTAGACTGAATACACTTCTGGGGATGTGGTTTTGGGTCTTAAGCCGCAGGGTGGCTATGACTTCTCCTGGTGAGGTGGGACTAACCCTCACACATCCCACCAGCTGTCTGTCCTCCTGCGACACTGCTGTACAGGGTGCAGAGTGGGAGCATGTCATGTGTGCACAAGGCAAGGAAGCTCGTGGTGTACCTCCAAAAAGGGAACAGGAGCAGCACCCTCCACCCTCTTGGGCTATAAACAAAACCACTTCTCAGGTCCCAGGAAGCTGAAAGCTGCTCCAGATCCACCTTTATGTGACAAGAAAACACACCCGATGCTTCTGCCTACAGGTTCCTCGCCGCAGCCTGAGCCAGCCCTCCATGATGATGTGTGGCCCTTGAGTGGTGTGACACTGTGCCCCCTGGGAGCGGGGCTGTCCAGGCTGGTGCAGGAGTAGGCTTCCTCAGCTTCTGTTTCTGCTGGGTGCTGCCTCTATGTAACAGCCTCCAGACATCTGGAAATTCAGTATGGCCCTGTACCTTCCACGACAAAGATTTTGTTAAACAGTTTTATATTTCGAAATGGTACACAGCTCTGTTGCAAGCTCCGCAGTACCTGCCTCAAGCAGCTCATCTGAGCTGTTCTTCCCATGCTAATCTCTGTGATCTGTGGCATGTATACAGCACTGATGAGAACAGGACCTCCCCTTTGCTGCACCATATTTGCCAGAACGGGCATAACTCAAGATAACCGGATTTGAAACAATCAGAGCAGGAAGCAGCAATAACTGGCCTGGAGGGAAGGCAGGGAGTTACCCATAGACAATTTTTTAGGGGGGTGCCCAATTTGTGGTATCTGAGCTCTTTCCACACTCTTTTAGCCTCACTTACAAAGGCAGGATGTAAAGCTTGCAAGATCATCCTTCATCTCCCTGGCTTGAGTGCTTGAGTTTAGATCTGTACTCTCTTCGTTTTAGCTGTAGAGTTTTGCATGTGGTGATGTGTCTGCATGACAAAGACCTCTAGAGCTGCATCTGGTTCAGACACTGTGTTGTTGCTGAGGATGGACCAGGCGATGGATATTCATATTCTTTTTTTTCTGGAGTACATGGACCTGAAGGCTGGTGCTGGTGCAGCTGATGTTTCCCATGGCTTATACCCCACAGTCTGTACAGGCAGCTCTCCTAGTCAGGACCTACATATCATGAGGGTCAGGGCAGGCCAAGGCAGGCCTGCAAGCGCCTTTGCTGATGAGCTGACAGCTTAGTCACCAGGGCTCTCCACAGAACCCTGTAAACACCACCCACATTCCCTGCATGAGTCTTTGCCATCAAGTTCCACCAGAGCCCTGTCCTCCTGCTCCCCATGCCAAGGGTCACGAGCTGGGACCAGCAGCCAGGTGCCAAATGCAGGCAGTAGCTCAGTGCAGCCGGTCTGCTAGAGGTCGTCACACGCCTCCTTAAGCAAACAGGGATCCACGCCAGTTGATAAATCATTTACGAGAAGTCAGAAGCAAAGAACTAGATTAACCAGGTCACTGGGTGTCCTGGGGGAATGACGTGTCAGTGGAGCTGAAACAGCAGATCCCACAGTTGCAATCTGTTGCCTTCTTCTGTCCTGACAGCAATTCATGGAAATCCCTGGAACTAGACACCAGAGATGGAAAAACCCATTAGCTCATCCCAGTCGGCTCACTAGTTAAAGCAGTCACTCCCATTGTACATTTTCTGGCAAAGTTAAAAATGTCTCTAGAGGGGATTTCCACCAGGTTTCTTCTCAAGAGGAAACTATTCCACCTAGCAGGAAGGCTGCCCTGTGGTGGTATTTTTGGTTCTGGAGTTACTTCTGGTTTATAAAAAGGATTCAGCTGCAGGAACTGGGGCAGTGATGCTTTTCTGCCTGAACAGACATATGCCACATGGGGCACGTCTCCCAGTGGAAACTCCGTCGGTACACATCTGTTTACACACAGCCGCCGAGGTATGCTCATGTGTGTGTACATACACCCATGTCCTTCTCTCTTCTTCCCAAGGGGGGAATGACCTTGTGCCTTCCTCACAGCCAGTGTGTTGTAGTGTGGTATCACACCTAGCTCACACTTGTGTAACTCCACTGACATCAAGGTACAGCATGTTGCTCTTGGGAGGGAAGACACGCATGAAAGACATGAGGCAATAGCTGATGGTGGTGCCCTAGCACCCACTTCTCCTTGTAAGCAGAGAGAAGTTGCTTCTCCTCAGCTGTGTCAGGAGAGGAACAGCCCCTCCCCCACTGCTGAGGGCTCTGAGGCTCGGCACATTAAGGGCTGAAAGCACTCAGAGCCCACATGAATACTAGAGATGGTGCAATGCAGAGCTGCGTTGCTAAGGTTGTCAGCAGAGGCCATAGAGATTTTGGCAGCTAAGCTTTTCAGCACCTGGGAAGCACTGTGGGACAGTGGGGAAATAAATTAGCTGTGTGACGGCATTTAAAACCTTATCATTAGTTTCAGAGCTAATTCTGCATTTAGATGAATGGGCGTAGCTCACATTGCTGAACTGGAACCTGCAAGAGATAGTGAGGATTGCTCGCTGTTCCCATTTAGAAAATTTTTGGCCAGCAAAACTGTAACTTGCAGTCTTGGTGGCTTAGGTCTGGGAGCCCCTGCTGTGGCTGGGGTAGGCACAGCAGCAATGCCAGCAGCAAACAAGTGCAGTGCTGTCCAGGGCTCTGCTTACTTGTGCCACAGGGTGTTGGCTGCATGCCGCTTAGGAGAAGAAGGTGAGGTATTGCCTGGGTGTTTGCGCTGAATTTGTTACTCCTCAACTAGGCATTTTATTTGTCTCTCACAGCTGGCACAGCTGCCTTCCCTACTGGGGACTCCTGAAATCTAGGCACTGTGTTTTTCACTGTTCTAAGGGCTGGACTTTCCTCTCCCAGCCAGCGGTGCTGAGGCTGCCCTCCTGAGCATCCTGTGCACTCAGTGTTACTGCAGGACAACTGACGTGCTGACCGTACCTAGTTTTAGCCTTGGCTTTCTTCTCTCCAGGGTTCTTCCTTTGCTCTGTTTAGCATGAAACATACCGAAGCGTGAACAAGGGCTATAAAAGAATTACATGAACTGTGGAAAAAGATCTAACCAAGGAGGCACAGGTCAAACTCTGGGTCTTGACCGGGTCCCTGCAGTTGCTGTGAGGTACTAGCCAGCTGACCTACTGAGCCCTTTGCCCCTTGCACTGTGGAAGGATAAGAGCAGGTAGAGCCCAGTAATATTTTAACTAAGAGATTAACTCTCTGCCAGTTCAACAACAGTGGGTCTTCTGTTTCTGTGGACAAAGGTGCTGACTTGAGGCTCCTCTACATGCCAGCCTATGCTCTCCTGCCACTGGTCAGAGCACTGGCTCCCTGATTTCGGAGGAAAACTCACATTTAACCCTCAGTCAGGAAAAGAAGGAAACCTCAACTCCAGAGCCAACAGCCCAGAAGGGTGTTGTCCTGACTCTCTACAACCCATGTCTCTGGCACAGTCTGGGTGGCACTTAGTTCCTAAAGGAGGGTCAGAGGAAGGAGAACAATCCATCTTCCTTCTAGATGCTCAAGATTCACCCATTTCTCTACAACTGTAAAGTCCCAATGCACCCCAAAACCACACACCATGGTAGGAAGAGATTTAGGGAGGCCTCTGAACAATCCTGGTATTCAAATGCATTCCCTTCCCCCTCCCAAGTACTTTTGAGACCCTTAATTTCTCATACCTTGAAATTAGTGGGCGTTTTGGCATTGCTCTCAGCAGATGCAGTACCACACCCTGTGAGGCAGGTCCAAAGCCCACAGAAATCAAGATGGATCTTCCTGCAAACTTTGTCATGGCAATGGAAACAAATTTTGCACGTGGCAAAAAGAAACACTAGAGTCATTGGAACGGCCTGTTACGAAGATTATATTCCAAAGATGAAAATATGATGTGTTTTATTTAAAAATGAAAGTTAAGGTTCGTGCAGGGAAAGCTGACCTCCCCTTCCGTAGTGTGACGCTGGGTGCAGCAGCATCCTGCAGGGTCTGAGCCCCAGTCAGCCAAAGGAGCCGGTCTCAGAAAGCGGAACTGACTAATCTGAGTCGTCTGGGATGAGCTAGGCATGAGTGAGATCATTCCCCATGTAAACAGTGTGAAAAGTAAATGAAGATGATAAGGAGCGGGTTTTTTTATTGTTGTTGTTTTTCTTGATTCTGTGTGGGAGTGAATAACAACATAGGTGAGGATTTTAAATAGCAAAGCAGAATCAAACAATGGCAACATGTGACCCTGGATGTTCAGTCGTGATGTGACACTGAAGGTTCTGTTCTGGGTTTTTTTGTGCGCTTGTACAGAACCACATTTAGAAGGCTTAGTTTCCTGTAAGTGCTCAGCACTTAAAAACAACTAGCCCCACTGGAGAACTGAGACCATGATATTTATCTTCTGACCATGTGCTTTTAGAGCCATTTCCACTTGAGAGGCAACCATTTTCCTTCCACCTCCTCACAGAGCCATCTTTCCTACCTCAGACATTTTCACCAGGACTGTATAGGGCAGAAATTAACCCAAACCCCAGCAGTGAAGTTGGGGAGATCCTGCCCAGCATGCAGATTGTTTGCAGATCCTTGCAGTATGGTGGAATCAACCAACACCCTGGTAAACAGTGCGTGTGTGTGATGTGGTTGAGGAGTACATGGTCGCTGATTTTCAACTGCCTACCTCTGTTCTTTGCGTGGCCTTGCGTTAGTTTCAGGCACAATAACATCATGATATCATAATGATATATTGCGCTCTGATGACACTATCACATGGAGTAAGCCACAGCAATCTGATCTCATTCTGCAAACGTGGAGATGAGTGTTACTGCTTCACAGGACAAGTGGGTGGCAGGTAGATGGAGTTGGCACTACCTATATTGTCAGCCCTGGGTGGGAACGTGACCTGCTAGGTTAAATTAGGTGGCTGGGAGCTTAACACCTCAGCTCTAAATCAGCCTCAGTGGTTGCGGGTGAGTCACCAAACCTATGTGCATTCACTTCTTCCATCTGTGAAATTGTGACAATAATACTTCCTCACCTGATGGGGGAGGGAAGGGAGCGTGTGTACAAGAATGAATAAATGTTTACAAAGCACCTTGTGAGCAGTGTACAAGCTCTGGCTGTGCTGAGGAGGAACCCGTGCTGTTTCCTCTGCTCCGAGTTGCACCATACTGTGAGCACATTGTGAGGTGTAAACACTCCCCTCAGAGTCAACAGTTTCAAATGAGAGCAAATTAGATAATTTCTCAGGAGAGAAACAGAGTGAAGACTTCATGTGTTACCAGCAATTTCAATAAATTCCATTCAAGAAAAAGCAAAGTAACTTTTAAAAGGAAAATAATGAAGTAGAAAAACAAATGAGCTGTGACAGGTATTTTTTTTTAATGGTACTGTGATCTTAGATTTCACTTCCCAAATAGTAAACAGAACAGAGAAGTGAATCCCCTAGAAATAAAAGTGAAGTTAATAACGGAATGCCTTTAGCTCTTACCACATCCTGTATATGCTGATCGCTCTATTTGTAGCTGGCAGGAGCCCTTCTAGACTTTTCTTTACCATGTTAATGCTTTGCTGAGTCAAACCATGTTGTAGAAACAGTTGGGAAAAGGCCCTCCTGCATCTCCCCTCTGGCACTGCAGTGCCCTGAGCGCTGTCCTGCACTGGCGCTTGCCTTCCTTCCCACGCGCCCTGGTGCCTGTAGCCACATTGCTGCTCTTCTGCCCTCCCACTGGTACAGACCCACACTCCCCACGGCTGGCAAAAAACACTCAGTGAGCACTTGCAGTGAATGAGCACTCACACAGCCCTACCCACCCTTTTTCTTCTGCAGTTTCAGGTGCTCACATGCAGATGCATGATGGCCACTCAGTAACTTGTTCATATGTTCACTAGCACTTATTCTCATGCACGTACACGAGTCCTTAACCCAGCACAGACACACACACATGCAAATATGCACACTCTTCTTAGTCTAATACATGCACTCTCACCAGTGCATACATACACCGAAACACTTATTTCTTACAGAGAGCATCTGCAGAGGGATCTGGACAGGCTGGATTGATAGGCCAAGGCCAGTGGTATGAGGCTCAATAAGGTGAAGTGCTGGGTCCTGCACTTTGGTCAAACAACCCCATGCAGCACTACAGGCTTGGGAAAGAGTCGCTTTAAAGCTGCCCAGCAGAAAAGAATGTGGGGGTGCTGATCAACAGTGGCTGAACATGATCCAGCAGTGTGCTCAGGTGGCCAAGAAGGCCAGTGACATCCTGGCCTGTATCAGCAATAGTGTCGCCAGCCAGACCAGGGCAGTGATTGTTCCCCTGTGCTCGGCACTGGTCTGGCTGCACCTCGAGTTCTGTGTCCAGTTCTGGGCCCCTCACTGCAAGAAGGGCGTTGAGGTGATGGAGCAGATCCGGGGAAGGGCAACAGAGCTGGTGAAGGGTCTAGAGAGTAAGTCAGATGAGGAGTGGCTGAGGAAGCTGGCAGTGTTTAGCCTGGAGAAAAGAAAGTTCAGGGGAGACATTACTTCTCTCTACAACTACCTGAAAGGAGGTTGTAGCAAAGTGGGGGTCAGCCACTTCTTCCAGGCAACTAGTGACAGGAGGAGAGGAAACGGCCTCAAGCTCAAGGGGAGTTTCAGGCTGAACATCAGGAAGAATTTCTTCACTGAAAGGGTTGTAAAGCATTGGAACAGGCTGCTCAGGGAGGTGCTGCAGTCAGCATCCCTGGAAGCATTCAATAAATGACTGGATCTGGCACTTAATGCTGTGATTTAGTTGACATGGTGGTGTTTGCTCAAAGGTCAGACTCAATAATCTTGAAGATCTTTTCCAACCTTAATGATTCTGTGATTCTGTGAAAAGTATGCACTTCACAAATGCAAGCTTGTCATAACAGTAAACAGCTCATCTAGGAGGCAGATCTAATCCCCTCTATAGCACTGTCATTACAACAGCCCTTCTTCCTGGGATGAGTTTCATGGCTAAGGGTTCAACTGCTTCAGGAAATATGGTGTAGACTGGCATATTAATTCACCAGCACAGATATTTTTGTTGGCCTGATTTAGGCTGGACACTTATCTTTTGGTGCATTACTGGATTTTGCTGCTGCTGCTGCTTTTCATTCTTATACTGTTGGAGGTGACCATAGGACCCTCCCTTCATCAGCAGACTTGCTCTTTTGAACAGTTTCACTAAAAAAGCCTTTACCATCCACCACCCCACACCTGCTCCTCAATGGATCTTCAGCATTTCAGTGACACTTAGAAATTCTGGTTTGCATTTTGAAACAGCTCCACTTGCAACAGACACTGTCATATCCACTACAGCTTGAATCTGTAGGGTTTATCCATCAGTGATATTAGAGGTAACAGACTGGTCATCCTTGAGCCATGCATCTTGAACGCACCAGAACTTCGAAGGAGCTGCACAAGTCTACCCAGCATCCTGGCATTGTACTGGTGGGTCAATCAACTGCAAACTTCAGTAAAAATTAGTGGGCATGATTTCCCAGCTGGATATACATAAACTGAAAGGCTGTGAACTTTGGAGTCAGAAGACTTTTTAAAAATTATTTTAATATATCTAACAATGCTTACTCTGTAGGCCTGGAGATAGCAATTGTCCATCCAAAGATAAACTAAGCAGCACAAGTTGTGCATGTGCTGTTATTGCAGCAAAGCCTCAGCTAGGACACTTGATGGAGAAATTTATTTCCAGGTAACTTCAGTTATCTCTGCTGGGCTGGCAAGGGAGAATGGCAGACATGGAGACACCAGTTACTGCAGAATAACATGCGTAGATACTTGTCCACTAAGAAGTGCCTATACCATTGGCTGAACTCTCATTTCACACAGGACATCAAGCAACCACTGAAGGGGAAGAGTTCCTGTTGCTAGGAGTTACTGCTGGATCTATTATCCAGTTGGACCGGCCACATGCAGGAGATCTGAAAAAGAAAATTTGATTTGTTTTTCTCCTTGACCACTTGAAGGTGGTCCCAAACTTCTGATTAAGCTCTAGTTACTTGCCAAATAACACCTCCCTTGCAGACTGTGGGCTGGAATACTGACATTTTCCAAGTGGCACTAGAGGGCCCACATCCTCACATTTCCAGGAGAGCTAATCCCAGATGTTTGAGAATTGGGTTCCAAAATAATGCCAGTCACCTAAAGAACATAATAAAAAAAATAAAATAAAACCAATAATGTTGAATTCTGTATGTTTGCTTTTGACTCTAGTGTTTGACTCACACTCCAGAGTTTTCATGTTTTTCTCTGCACTAGGTAGCAGGAACAGAATGCTTTTCTTAACTGAAAAATTAGATTCTCTTACAACCACATGATGTATGGAGCAGACTTTTATAGAACAAAAAGAGTAGTAAAGTAGGAGAAGGAACCTTCCTCTTCCTCCCCAGTAGCCCGCAATCAATGTCTACGTGTCTGCAAGACCTTTTATCTCCTTACAGAAAGCAAATGATTTCTAAGGAGGAAGCATCCTGCTATTGATTCCCAAGGCTGCCTGGGTTTGGCAACATTGAGGTAACTGTGCTGTGGAACAGGACATCATGTCATCCCATCAGCACCTGTACTATACAGCAGCCCAGACACCAGCCCCAGTGTGTCTGCTCTTGTGAGGAGCATGATTAGCTCTTCTTTGATGACAGTAAGTCCAGGCTTTGCTTTTGTTTCTCAGCCAAAACCCTACCTTTCCATGAACCCAGGCTCCCAGCACAGCACTGGTAGCTGGGAGCACCCAGAAATACTGATTGAAATAGTGACAGGCATCATTCAGCAAACGATTTCCCCTCCCTGGTCATCCACAGATCATGTGGCAAAGCTCCTACCTCTCCGGGGCAGTCACCTGTATATGCATTGCACGTCTCCCTTTCTAGTTTCTCCACAAAGGTTTGTGTTTGCAGGAAAAATTGGAAACTCAGAAGGCATCTGTCCCCTCCCAGCCTGGCTGCCTTCCCACACAGAGAGGACAGATGCCTTTGCTTTATGTCACCTCGCAGCCTCTGGTCCCCAAACTCCAGTCTCAGAATCAGTGTGGTTCTTTACTGACTTCATAAAAATAAACAAAGGCCTGGTAGCATTTAGGTCTACTAGTAAATTATTTACACACACAACCTCCTTCCGTTTCTTATTGCACGGGTCTTGGTGTCACCACACCCTGCCAGGGACCATGTTTGTCCCTGGAATGCGGTCCCCACTCCATGACAGCCAGACACTGATGTAAGCAGGCTTTCAGTGTACAGGCTGTGCTTTGCCAGCTGCTGCCCAGGGCTGGACATTGCCCACAAGGCAGTTGAATCCAGCCTCTGCAAAAGTGGGTGTCAGCAAACCCAGCTTGAACGAGTACACTGCTATGGGTGGTTTGGCACACAGAGGCAACTGAGTTCAGGCCAGGTATGAGCTTGTCAGTAGATCTCACCCAGCAGGGAACAGTACTGAGAGGCAACCCAGTGGCAAAGCAGTAACTTTCCTTGCAACTATTTTTAAAAGCACCTTTACATCTTTTTTTTCAACTTGCAAAGTACAAATAAACTGAAAGCATCAGCCAGTTGTTACTTAAGGGAACTATTGTTTTGTAGACCTCTGCAACCCTAGTGCAAATGAAATATTATACTACTCAACCTCCCTTCATGGAAGAAGTCCCCCATTCGGCTCTGCCTTTGATCCCATTTCTATTCTTCTGTGCTGCCTTTAGTGGACTTTTGTTCTTGACTCAGTATGGTCCATCTTACAGTGTTTCTTTAGGTCCTGCTTCACAGTGGGCAAGTGGACATGGACTGTGATGTGTGCCCAGGTTATACGATGACATGTTCTTCATGCTGACCCTCAGAGCAGGTCTTTTACATGCAATGCTTGAATAGTCCTTGCCCGTGTCCACTGCTGACCCCCACCAGCCAACTTCTAATTCAGAGCAAGAGGCTTGCTCAATTTCTTCCAAAACAGCTTGCTTTGGCATCTGTGTGTGCTGAACTGTCATGGTGGTTTGGCTTCCAAGTTTAGTTAGAATCTTCTGGAGTCCCTTCCAGTCCTGCCAAGTCTTGGTTGCAATTATAATACATGGTTCTCTGTTGGCAGCAAATGCTGTTGCCTTGTTATTCCCCTCCCCCCTTTACTGATTTTTGTCATGGTATTCAGAGGGCCACTTTCATCTCTGACAGGCATGGCCCCACCACCCCCTCCAACCCCTGTAAGCTTTTCTTCCCTGTTTGGAACACTGGCCTTTTACTTTTAATGGATTTTTCCTCCTGCCTATTAGCTCTGACTCAATATTCAATCCATGACAGGACTTTTCATCCCATGGCTGCCAAGTTTGTTTCATTCTTGGAAAGGCCATTATCAAAAAACCTTTTGAAAGCTTAAATTACTATGGTCCTACTTGTTCCTGATGAACTTCTTCAGGACTCAGAGAAGTCAACTGACTAGTGGGTCTAGTGCTCTACCAGTGTTCCCTCCACTGGGTGCTGGTCCTCCAACGTGACTGGCGTGGTCCCTGTTTTTCTGGAAGCCTCATGCTATGCCCTATCTTGCCTTTTTTTAAAAGGCAGCTGCTCCCTGGGGCAGAGCAGGAAGGACACTGGGGTTTTGCCCTTCGCACTGTGGGGAGCAGCAGCAGGGCTGGTCATGGACATGACACATGCTGACTCCAAGACTGTGTCACAATGCCTTGTGTTTTCTTGGATAAACCCTTGAGTCCAGGCATCACGCAGAGCAATGCCCTGTCACTGGTCCCAGCAGCTGGGTGTTAGGATGCTACTCTGGGCACCATCATCCATCCCTGTGTGCTGTACAGGGTCCATACAGAGCAGAGGCCAGCAGGAAACACCTTGGACTGGTGCAGGGCTGCCCAGGTCTTCCTGGGGAAAGCAGAGTGCTGCAGCCAAAATGCCAGTTCACCATGCCCCAGGGAATGCCATGTGGCAAAGCCATCCAAAAGGCTCCAGAGCAGCATCCCTGATCATCCCTCACCATCAGCTGAGCCTGGCCCTTCTCCTTTGATGATGAGTGCTGGTAGCACCCTCTCATCATGCAGCATGGCCCAACCACTGCCCAACCCCACAGACATCTTCCCAGGATGAGGACAACCCAGTTTAACTCTCCTGTGGCCAAGTGTGCCACTTAAACTAGGGTGTTCTCATCCAGGGAGCTGGTGGGCACCGCCAGGCCATCCTGTCCTTTGTCTTTTGCTGCTTTCCCCTGAAATAACAGTGAATTAATGTGTCTCAAGAGACACATCCAGAAGTCGGCCATATACCAGGAGGTTCAGAAGTGGAGGGGCCGTGGTGAGCCCAGGATCAAGGGGTGGGTGCAATTGCCTGAGATAAGTGCCATGTCCAGCACATTTGGATCTGGGTCTCAGTCTAGCAGTAGTTTAGTTTCCCAATTTACCTGTGAAGAGCTTCAAAGGGCACTGAAAGAGTCTGCAAAGGCCAGCAGGAGCATGAGCAACTGCTGAAGCCTGCAGGGAGGATCCCAGGCTGCCAGGGCAGGCAGCAGTGGGAATTTTATCGCTGATTCCTCCAGGAGCAGAGTTAGGCGATCGCACAAAGCTTTCCCAATAAAAGTTCAAATATATGAATTTACCGTATCTAACGCCTCCCTGAAATCCAAACAGACTCGATTACATTCTCTTTCTGTAATGAATCAGTAATTATATTGAAGAACACTATTATTTGTTTGGCATGACCTATATAAACCCAACTTGAGGAGTGCATAGTTGGTGTGGTGCCAGTGCTCTGTGCCCTGCGTATTATTGCCTTATAAACACAACCATTGTTTGAATTTCAGATCAAAACAAACCGAGCCATGTCGCTTGTCAGTTATTAGATATCTTTTTTCCAAATGCTCACCCAGGCCGTATTACAATAACAATAATTATTATTACATACTTCCTTATTATATGTTTATGCCGAGGTAGCACATTTGCCTTTTTCCCACACATTAGTTGCTTCTCCTGACTCTTATGATTCACTCCTGCCTATTTCCCAATGTCCATGAGCTCTTTCTGCATTCCCGGCTGCATTTTGTCAAGACCTACAGATTAGCACAGCGACTCATGGTGCTGTATTGCACCAGTCTGCAAAGGGTTGCAACCAGCACAGGGGCTTCACTCTTCAAGGGAATATGCAAACAAAAGAAAGACATGGACCCTGCCCCTAGGTGCTTTTTAAATATTTAACTTGGTCTGATAATGTGATAAAGACTGATAATATGATTTTGACAGACTAAAACCCAGCCCTGCTTGGGCAGAGCTGGAAATGGACCCTCTGTGGGACACAAGGGGCGAAGGGGGCAAGCTAGAGCATAATGATGATTCTTTCAACAGACACGGCCACAGCTGGGAGTAGGACTCACCTTACCCAACTTGGGACATCCAAAATGTACTTGTCAAGTCCTCAACATGTTGCCGACCTGCCTTTACAGTCACGGAAGAGAAGCAGTGCTTGGCTGTAGGGTGAGTCAGCCCTTCTCAAGATAAACTTCAAGATATGTGAGATGAATCATACACTAGAGGTGCCTATTTGTCTCCATTGACTATGCAGGAAGCCTGTCCAACTAATTAGGTTTAGATACCTAGCTTTTAGGCACCTAAAAACAGATGAGAGGAATCCCATCCTCACAGATGTTCTTCATTACCGGCTTGACAAAGGATGCAGTGGGAGAGGCTCCCTGGAAATTTCCTACCAGATTTGGACCTAACCAAACTCCTCCATCCTCTGTGCATGGGAATCTGCAAAGCCTCGCCTCCACGTTCTCCCCACGGAGCTTCTGCAGGCATGGGGTGCTCCAACCATGCCCAGCTGGCAGAGATGAAAGCATGTTCCCTGCTGAGGACTGAATGAGGCAATGGTCTTGTGGGAAAAGATATAATAGTGGAGCTGAAGACTGTATTATAATGTATTCAGAGCAGGCAGAAGGAACACAAAAAAAGAAAAGGAGATGACCTTGGCTGCGTGGTGCTAAAGATGTGTTTTGATAGAACAGGATAGGTGGGAAAGCAAGCTGCCTCCCTAATGCAAATATCTCATGGAGTTGTAAGATGTGTGGAGTGCAACCCATGTGTTTGGAAACAAGGTTATGATGAGTTCCACCACGAAGAACCAAAATGGTATTTTTCAGAGTTACAACTAAGCCTGTTGGAGGTTAAGCAGCCACCAGCACTGCAAGCAGCACCTTCTGACACCAGCACTTCATGTCAGATAAATGTCATGACCCGAGAGGATCCTGAATAGTTTAAGACTTCCTCATTTAAAAAACAAACAAACAAACAAACAAACTGGTGAAAGCACTTAGTCCTAGCACATTTTTTTGATGAAAATATCATGGAAACATTCCACTGGTTGATGTCTGCTGAATAAATCAGCAGCCAGGGATGCTCTGGCTGGAAATAGGCAGAGGCCAACAGAAATCACTGTGCTGCATTATTGCCCTGCTGTGTATGGGCTTGGGACTGTGGAAGCAGGATTTGAAAAAAATGTGGAATTTGTCCTGGTTTCTGAGACCTGTGCTTTCCATATCCCTGATCATTTGTTACATGCATAACTACTCTTTTGATACATGGGCAATAGCTGTTTTGATGTGCAGCAGGTGTCACTTGCTCCTTTTTTTCTGGAAACAGCTAACAGCTTCTTTAAAGCTTCTGGCACTTCCCTTAACCTGAACAACAATTTATTTAGGTGAGAGATATTTGATTTTCCTCTGCCGCGGCAGATGTACAGATTAGGCCAGGTTAAGGGCACCTATTTGAAGATATGCCCTTGCTGTACACCATAATCAGCTCCTGAGGTTGGGCCCACCAGTGATGCTGGGCACCCCAGGACCCCTACGTGCTCAGCTGAGACTCGGAGAAAAAGGGGGTGCTGGCACCAGGCTGTGCAGGTTGTCCCATGTGTGTGGACTCTGCAGGGAGGGGGATGGGGTGCTGCTTTGGGGACCTGCAGTGGGATAGCACACCACTCTCCACAACAGCTGCTTCGTGGATCTGCTCCACCAGTGATGAGAAACACATCTTGCTCCATACCTCATCTTGCTGTAGCTGGCTGGGCACTTTCTCAGCTCCCATTACCACACTGGCAGGATTGAAAATCCCTTCTCTAGCTTCATGCAGTTGCGGCATGTTCAGGGAGGAGATCAGAAGAGGCTTGCTTCTTGCCCTAAAGGGTTTGTAACTTCACTGAGAACACTGAGAAGAGGGAGGTTTCTCTACAGGAGGTGGTAGGTAGGTGCCAGCAGCAAATGGGCAGCAGGGAGATCTGCAGCACTGCGTGAGGGGTGTGCTAGGCTTTGCAGCCCTGTGCCCTGTGTCTAGACAGGGTGTGCAGACCCCAGGTAGGATGGTGGGTGCCCTGCCGGAGAGCTGGGGTACAGTGACAGCCCCATACCCAGGCCAGGGTCAGAGGGGCAGATGTTTCTCTTCAGCCACCTTTGCTTTCCACTACCATGCAGCAGCCGGTCCTGGTGATGCTCTTTTCCTCCAGCCCCTCAAATCTACTGGCACAGTGGTTTGTGTCTCAGCCCTGCTCCCACCCCTCACACAGGCTGCATGTGTTTGGGTGCAGCTGGACTGATTCCAGGATGTGGCTGGGCCAGTCTCCTGAGCAATCATGACAAACAGCTAAACACTAGCATGGACTTGCTGTCCTGCTATGTGGAAATATATTAATTGCATTAGTATTTCCACTGGAAATTATAACTTAGATCCATTAACTTCAGCCAATTTCCTTGCCCTGCGTCTGCTAAAAGGACACCTCTGCTTTTTCCACTGCAGCGTCTTGTCAGTGCCACCAGTGCTAAATTTGTGGCAGGCTAGTCACATCCATGTGACATTTTCAGAAGAGGTCACAGATTACCTCCACCTCCTGTCTCCACTTCCCCTCACTTCCCCCAGAGGTAGCCCAGCATCTGAGCTACTGAGAAACAGAAACCATCTTTATGAAAAAGCAAATCAGATCCCAAACCCCATTATTAATTAGTAGAGATGTCTTGTAATTTAGATCACCTTGGATGGTCTTTAGGTCATTCACAGGTGTAAAGTCAGGAGGATTAAGGGCATATAATATTTGTCTGGCACCATTGCTACCAATTCCAGCAAAAATAATGGAGCTGAATTCTTGGGTTTCCTGCTACCACAAAGTACACACATGCACACACTCTCTATTTTACGAATGTTTACATACCCGAGCTGCCAGGAATCTCATGCCCGTTGCTTCCCACCAACTTAACACACTTTCCTGTATCTCTGTGAATTTGTTTTCTCACCGAGCAGCTGGTAATATCCCTTTCGCTTGGGAGCAGGCAGAGACTGGGCTTCCTCGGGTGCCAGAAAAGCCTGGCAGAGGGCGCACCTACAAGCTGTGGTTTCCATCCCAAGCCGTTTACACCTCCCAGTGGCTACCCAGAGATGTTCGTTCCATGGAAGAAATGCAAAGCCAAGTAAAAGGAAGTATTAAAAAGTTACAGACAGGTGAGAAATGGCTACGCTGACATCCGCCTACTCCTCCTGTAAGGCCGCAGCGTGTGAGGTGGTGCCTGGAACAGAGGAAACATCTACACCGCTTGCAAAGACCAGCAGAAACGCACTTCCACACCTCCACCTCCAGGGGCACAGCCAACAAAAATAGCATCGGACACAAAAGATATGAATAGAATAGTGACTGCAGAAAGCCTCGACTCATTTTACACCCTCAGCAAAATTAAAAGCAGGACATTTGTCCTTGCTCTGTCCTCAGCCTCTGTACACCAGAGCACCAAAACAAAAAGGACATGTCTATTTACCTGAAGATTCCCATATGAGCAAGGGAGTGAAATGCCCATATCATGTGAAACTCACAGGGGAAAACCTTGCTCATGACGAAAGCACTTCCTTTCCTACCTTGAAACTTTGGGAACTAAGCGGTAGGAGGGGGAACAAACCAAACCACCCCACCCCCACCTTGTTTTCAACAATTCAGACTTTTTGTACTCATGTTCTTGCTCAGTAACTCTGACGCAAGCAAACCTGCAGACTTTCTACTGCCAAACAGCTCCAGATGAAGTGCAGGTGCCTTAAGATAGCAACCTTCTTCTGTTGCTAGGGGAGCTGTACCATCATCAAATATATTTGTGACAAAGCTGGCACTTGGATTCAGATTATACTTGATGCTCAAAGTAACCTCTTAGTACCCTGATGGGGAGTGAAACTGGGCAAACAGTGCAGCCAACCCACGAGACTGTTCTCCAGCCTTTAGCAGAAGCCAGCATGTGAAACAGTGCCCAGCGGCTCAAGGACGAGACAGTGCTGATTTGTACTTCCTAATGCTTTTCTCCTGGTTGTCCCAAAAAATCTGACTTTGCACAGCTAATCCCAAATTTGTGAGGCACACGCACGTCCAAGCCCATTAGGGTTAGACAGAGTATAAAGCTGAAAAGTAGACCCTAACTATGTAAAAATAATCAAACTGGATCAGGTCAAAGGTCTGTTGTGGTTTTCCTCCAAGAGCAGCCAATGCTAACGGGGGAAAACAGGGGAATGAGAGAGTGATACTTCTGCTGTGCATTGTCCAGCAACATGTTGCAGAGGTTTCCCTTTGCCTTTAGTAAAGCTTCGGGGACTTTTCCTCCATAAATTTGTCAAATTGCTTTTTTGACCCAGTTTATACTTTTGACCTCCACAGCATCATGTGCCAACGAGCCCAAAGTTTTATACACACACACGACTGGAAAAACTAATCCTTTAAAACTCCTGCCTTTATCATCTCATTCACTGCCCCCTGTTTCTTCCCCATTTTCTAGCTACTCTGGCCTATTTCAGCTCTCATTCAGGAAAGTGTTTCTTAATTCCACTGTTAAATGTGTATACAGGTCTGATGCAGAATCTTATCCCTCTGTATTTTGAGACAAGTTTAGCATCTGCTTGCATTGGAACCAGGGAAGGTGAATGCTCGAGAAGCTGCTCCGGTGCTGAGGACAAGTTTGGGAATGGTTTGGGAGGTCCTGGACATTTATTCCCACTTCCAATGCCCAGCTATAGTATCCCAACTGGAATGTGCTGGGCCTGGACAGATTGACCCACATGAGAAGGCTAGTGAGCATGGCATTGCATTCATTCACTTTTTCAGTAATCTTCTTTAATAATCGACTTTCATTTATTCATTTACCTATCTTAATTCATTTGCATTTATCAAAAGTTCTGGCACGGCTCTGGCGGGTGGTGCAAGGCTCTGATTTTTTCATTCCTCTGCTTGGTGTGAATTCATGCCCACACAAATTCCCACTCTGGCCCGGAGGGCTCTGACTTTTAGCCACGAGGTGGGGCGAGCAGCTAAATTTCTCAACGAGCATGTGCGCAGGCAATGCAAGGCAGACCACCGTGGAGTCGGGGTTTGCCAAGCTAAATCACTGGAAAAAAATTCCTTCTCAGCTTCAGCTTTTGCTGCTTGATCCATGGAAATGTGCAACCTTAAACCCCAAGTTTCCAAAACAAATGCATACGGTGCAAGCGAATAACACAAAAGCAGCAGGGGTGGACGGCTGTGCTGGTAGAGGAGCTGCCAGCCCTGGGCTCTCGTCTCTCTTGCACTGAGTTCAGCCTTGCACCCTGGTGGGCCGACAGGGAGGAACCACGCAAAAAACAGGCTGCGAGCGACTCGGTAGTGAAATAGTTATCTCGGCTGGCCTTCTCGGTAACTCTTGGAAAGTCCCCGAAATGACGTTTCTAACCTAACAATTAAAATGGGTTTAATTATAGAGAAGCTCAGAGCCCTGGGAACAAGCACCATCTACAGAACGAGTAAACAACTGCAGAAAATAATAGGCTGTTCACTCCCCTACTCCTCACTTCTGGCCAAGGCGAGGGGAAAAAAAGAAACTATAAAGAGAAGGAAATTCGAGGAACCCGATTGCTCTCCCTAAGTAAATAATAATAATAATAGAAATCTGGAATAGCCTGAGCCTGTGGGGGTTTCAGTTGGTTATTTTGGCTGTTCTTGAAGACCAAAGGAGGGGAAAAAGATCAGCTGCCAGTGCAAAGTCCAGATCCCGCGACTCCAAAGCAAACAGAGGAGGAAGTGGATCATTCGTTTGAAGTTTTCAGTGCAATGGCTGCTCGGGTCAGCGCTCTGCAGCCGAACTCAGGGGTTTCTGTTCTCCCAGCCAAGCAGAATCGCAGGGCTGGAGGAAGAGCCTGCAGCGCCAGTCTGGGCCCCCCTCTCCCGCCTGCGCGGGGCAGAGTGCCCAGATGCCATTGCTCGGCCTTAGGGGAAACACCCACTGAAGTTATAGTTGGGAAGAGCAGTTGCCTCAGTAGGGACTAAAGGGGATAAACGGGCAGAGACTGGGAGCTGAGGCACTCTGGTACTGATAAGCCTTGAGCAGCTCAGCTCATTTTTATTTTTACACAAACTGCCACCATCTTCCCCCTCCCTCCCCTCGTATCGAGATCAGAATGAATCATTGAATCATACTTTGTCTACTAAAACCTGGAACAGATTACTTGCTTAGAGCCTTTCTTTTCTTTTTCAGTTTTACAATGTTGAGTTCTGGGGACTGGAAGAGGACTCTTTAGGGAGAAAAGGCAAGATTTATAAAACGCCCTTTTAAAGGGCATATTTTAACAATTTAAATTAATGTGGATGTAAGCTATTTCCCCTTGTAGAACTTGCCAGGTTTCATTAAAAACTGGAAAAAAGGAGTAAGGCTATGGGGGGCGGGGAGCGGGGGCGGTCAACACAAAGCCCGGCAGCGCGCACAAACTCCGGGCAAGCGGCCGCACCGAACACAGATTCGATCAGTTTAAATCCAAGCAGACAGAAC